>NW_028317979.1:6961923-7116346 GCF_062004578.1 Staurois parvus | reverse complement strand
CACCCCTCCCCTGCTGCCATGGCAGCGGAACACGAGCGCACAGGGCCCACAGTGTCTGAGGATGGACGTTGGCGCAGACAGGCAGAGACCAGCTGACTACATAGGTGTTTTTTATAGTACGTTATTTTGGCCTCCCTCTCAGCAGGTGTGAAAAAGGCCACCATTTTTGAACGGTAGCGAGGGTCCAACAAGGTGGACAGCCAAAAGTCATCCCTCTGTCTGATGGTTATTATTCGGCTGTCGCTACGCAAGCAACCGAGCATGCTATGGGCCATTTGTGCCAAGGAATGCGAGGGACTCCCTGCCTCCATCTCCACAGCATACTGCCACGGTGCGTCTAGGTCCTCTGTCTCCTCTTCCTCCTCCTCTACCAGATGCTCCTGCTCCTCCACTCCTGTCCGCTGAGTGGAAAAACCACCCATTTCACTCAATAATTCCTGAGCACCAATGTCCTCCTCTACCTCCTCCTCTTCTTCCAGTCCTGCCCCCACAGGGGCCATGTGGCGTTGAGATCTGTGCGCCACGTCTACCGCACCCTGACCAGCCATTGTTAACAGCATTTGTTCCAGGACGTGCAACAGAGGAATGACGTCGTTCATCCCATAGTCCTGCCGACTCACGAATAGCGTGGCCTCCTCAAAGGGCCTGAGCAAGCGCAGGTGTCACGCATGAGCTGCCAATGGCTGACATCTAAGTTACACAGGGAGTACCTTTATCTGCTTTTAACATCAGGAAATCTGTGATGGCCTTTTGCTGTTCGTAAAGGCGGTCTAACATATGTAGGGTTGAATTCCACCTTGTTGCAACGTCACAGCATGAGGAGTCGGTATAGGGGCCCATGGCAGATTAGGGGCCTGGCAGCAGTTATGGGAGGCCCATAATCTGCCAGCACCCTATGACAAAAAATGGAACACACCAGCAGTGTGAGGAGACCTGAAAGTGGCACATGGCAGAGTGTGGCGATGGAGACAGCAGCAATGGGAGGCCGTACAGGGACCCATGAGAGACTCTGGACCTGGCAGCAGCATGAGGAGGCGGTATATAGGGGCCTACGGCAGATTAGGGGCCTGGCAGCAGCTATAGGAGGCCCGTAATCTGCCAGCACCCTATGTCAAAAAATTCAACACACCAGCAGTGTGTGAGGAGACCTGAAAGTGGCACATGGCAGAGTGTGGCGATGGAGACAGCAGCAATGGGAGGCCGTACAGGGACCCATGACAGACTCTGGACTTGGCAGCAGCATGAGGAGGCGGTATATAGGGGCTTATGGCAGATTAGGGGCCTGGCAGCAGCTATAGGAGGCCCGTAATCTGCCAGCACCCTATGTCAAAAAATTCAACACACCAGCAGTGTGAGGAGACCTGAAAGTGGCACATGGCAGAGTGTGGCGATGGAGACAGCAGCAATGGGAGGCCGTACAGGGACCCATGACAGACTCTGAACTTGGCAGCAGCATGAGGAGGCGGTATATAGGGGCCCATGGCAGATTAGGGGCCTGGCAGCAGCTATAGGAGGCCCGTAATCTGCCAGCACCCTATGTCAAAAAATTTAACACACCAGCAGTGTGAAGAGACCTGAAAGTGGCACATGGCAGCAGAGTGTGGCGATGGAGACAGCAGCAATGGGAGGCCGTACAGGGACCCATGAGAGACTCTAGACTTGGCAGCAGCATGAGGAGGCGGTATATAGGGGCCCATGGCAGATTAGGGGCCTGGCAGCAGCTATGTGAGGCCCGTAATCTGCCTGCACCCTATGTCAAAAAATTAAACACACCAGCAGTGTGAAGAGACCTGAAAGTGGCACATGGCATGAGAGACTCTGGACCTGGCAGCAGCAGGAGGAGGCGGTATAGGGGCCCATGGCTGATTAGGGGCCTGGCAGCAGCTATGTGAGGCCCGTTATCTTGCAGCACCCTATGTCAAAAAATTTAACACACCAGCAGTGTGAAGAGACCTGAAAGTGGCACATGGCAGCAGAGTGTGGCGATGGAGACAGCAGCAATGGGAGGCCGTACAGGGACCCATGAGAGACTCTGGACTTGGCAGCAGCATGAGGAGGCGGTATATAGGGGCCCATGGCAGATTAGGGGCCTGGCAGCAGCTATGTGAGGCCCGTTATCTTGCAGCACCCTATGTCAAAAAATTTAACACACCAGCAGTGTGAAGAGACCTGAAAGTGGCACATGGCAGCAGAGTGTGGCGATGGAGACAGCAGCAATGGGAGGCCGTACAGGGACCCATGAGAGACTCTGGACCTGGCAGCAGCAGGAGGAGGTGGTATATAGGGGCCCATGGCAGATTAGGGGCCTGGCAGCAGCTATGTGAGGCCCGTAATCTGCCTGCACCCTATGTCAAAAAATTTAACACACCAGCAGTGTGAAGAGACCTGAAAGTGGCACATGGCAGCAGAGTGTGGCGATGGAGACAGCAGCAATGGGAGGCCGTACAGGGACCATGACAGACTCTGGACTTGGCAGCAGCATGAGGAGGCGGTATATAGGGGCCCATGGCAGATTAGGGGCCTGGCAGCAGCTATGTGAGGCCCGTAATCTGCCTGCACCCTATGTCAAAAAATTTAACACACCAGCAGTGTGAAGAGACCTGAAAGTGGCACATGGCAGCAGAGTGTGGCGATGGAGACAGCAGCAATGGGAGGCCGTACAGGGACCATGACAGACTCTGGACTTGGCAGCAGCATGAGGAGGCGGTATATAGGGGCCCATGGCAGATTAGGGGCCTGGCAGCAGCTATGTGAGGCCCGTTATCTTGCAGCACCCTATGTCAAAAAATTTAACACACCAGCAGTGTGAAGAGACCTGAAAGTGGCACATGGCAGCAGAGTGTGGCGATGGAGACAGCAGCAATGGGAGGCCGTACAGGGACCATGACAGACTCTGGACTTGGCAGCAGCATGAGGAGGCGGTATATAGGGGCCCATGGCAGATTAGGGGCCTGGCAGCAGCTATGTGAGGCCCGTTATCTTGCAGCACCCTATGTCAAAAAATTTAACACACCAGCAGTGTGAAGAGACCTGAAAGTGGCACATGGCAGCAGAGTGTGGCGATGGAGACAGCAGCAATGGGAGGCCGTACAGGGACCATGACAGACTCTGGACTTGGCAGCAGCATGAGGAGGCGGTATATAGGGGCCCATGGCAGATTAGGGGCCTGGCAGCAGCTATGTGAGGCCCGTAATCTGCCTGCACCCTATGTCAAAAAATTTAACACACCAGCAGTGTGAAGAGACCTGAAAGTGGCACATGGCAGCAGAGTGTGGCGATGGAGACAGCAGCAATGGGAGGCCGTACAGGGACCATGACAGACTCTGGACTTGGCAGCAGCATGAGGAGGCGGTATATAGGGGCCCATGGCAGATTAGGGGCCTGGCAGCAGCTATGTGAGGCCCGTAATCTGCCTGCACCCTATGTCAAAAAATTTAACACACCAGCAGTGTGAAGAGACCTGAAAGTGGCACATGGCAGCAGAGTGTGGCGATGGAGACAGCAGCAATGGGAGGCCGTACAGGGACCCATGAGAGACTCTAGACTTGGCAGCAGCATGAGGAGGCGGTATATAGGGGCCCATGGCAGATTAGGGGCCTGGCAGCAGCTATGTGAGGCCCGTAATCTGCCTGCACCCTATGTCAAAAAATTTAACACACCAGCAGTGTGAAGAGACCTGAAAGTGGCACATGGCAGCAGAGTGTGGCGATGGAGACAGCAGCAATGGGAGGCCGTACAGGGACCATGACAGACTCTGGACTTGGCAGCAGCATGAGGAGGCGGTATATAGGGGCCCATGGCAGATTAGGGGCCTGGCAGCAGCTATGTGAGGCCCGTAATCTGCCTGCACCCTATGTCAAAAAATTTAACACACCAGCAGTGTGAAGAGACCTGAAAGTGGCACATGGCAGCAGAGTGTGGCGATGGAGACAGCAGCAATGGGAGGCCGTACAGGGACCCATGAGAGACTCTAGACTTGGCAGCAGCATGAGGAGGCGGTATATAGGGGCCCATGGCAGATTAGGGGCCTGGCAGCAGCTATGTGAGGCCCGTTATCTTGCAGCACCCTATGTCAAAAAATTTAACACACCAGCAGTGTGAAGAGACCTGAAAGTGGCACATGGCAGCAGAGTGTGGCGATGGAGACAGCAGCAATGGGAGGCCGTACAGGGACCATGACAGACTCTGGACTTGGCAGCAGCATGAGGAGGCGGTATATAGGGGCCCATGGCAGATTAGGGGCCTGGCAGCAGCTATGTGAGGCCCGTAATCTGCCTGCACCCTATGTCAAAAAATTTAACACACCAGCAGTGTGAAGAGACCTGAAAGTGGCACATGGCAGCAGAGTGTGGCGATGGAGACAGCAGCAATGGGAGGCCGTACAGGGACCCATGAGAGACTCTAGACTTGGCAGCAGCATGAGGAGGCGGTATATAGGGGCCCATGGCAGATTAGGGGCCTGGCAGCAGCTATGTGAGGCCCGTAATCTGCCTGCACCCTATGTCAAAAAATTTAACACACCAGCAGTGTGAAGAGACCTGAAAGTGGCACATGGCAGCAGAGTGTGGCGATGGAGACAGCAGCAATGGGAGGCCGTACAGGGACCATGACAGACTCTGGACTTGGCAGCAGCATGAGGAGGCGGTATATAGGGGCCCATGGCAGATTAGGGGCCTGGCAGCAGCTATGTGAGGCCCGTAATCTGCCTGCACCCTATGTCAAAAAATTTAACACACCAGCAGTGTGAAGAGACCTGAAAGTGGCACATGGCAGCAGAGTGTGGCGATGGAGACAGCAGCAATGGGAGGCCGTACAGGGACCCATGAGAGACTCTAGACTTGGCAGCAGCATGAGGAGGCGGTATATAGGGGCCCATGGCAGATTAGGGGCCTGGCAGCAGCTATGTGAGGCCCGTTATCTTGCAGCACCCTATGTCAAAAAATTTAACACACCAGCAGTGTGAAGAGACCTGAAAGTGGCACATGGCAGCAGAGTGTGGCGATGGAGACAGCAGCAATGGGAGGCCGTACAGGGACCCATGAGAGACTCTAGACTTGGCAGCAGCATGAGGAGGCGGTATATAGGGGCCCATGGCAGATTAGGGGCCTGGCAGCAGCTATGTGAGGCCCGTTATCTTGCAGCACCCTATGTCAAAAAATTTAACACACCAGCAGTGTGAAGAGACCTGAAAGTGGCACATGGCAGCAGAGTGTGGCGATGGAGACAGCAGCAATGGGAGGCCGTACAGGGACCATGACAGACTCTGGACTTGGCAGCAGCATGAGGAGGCGGTATATAGGGGCCCATGGCAGATTAGGGGCCTGGCAGCAGCTATGTGAGGCCCGTTATCTTGCAGCACCCTATGTCAAAAAATTTAACACACCAGCAGTGTGAAGAGACCTGAAAGTGGCACATGGCAGCAGAGTGTGGCGATGGAGACAGCAGCAATGGGAGGCCGTACAGGGACCCATGAGAGACTCTGGACCTGGCAGCAGCAGGAGGAGGTGGTATATAGGGGCCCATGGCAGATTAGGGGCCTGGCAGCAGCTATGTGAGGCCCGTAATCTGCCTGCACCCTATGTCAAAAAATTTAACACACCAGCAGTGTGAAGAGACCTGAAAGTGGCACATGGCAGCAGAGTGTGGCGATGGAGACAGCAGCAATGGGAGGCCGTACAGGGACCCATGAGAGACTCTGGACCTGGCAGCAGCAGGAGGAGGCGGTATATAGGGGCCTATGGCAGATTAGGGGCCTGGCAGCAGCTATAGGAGGCCCGTAATCTGCCAGCACCCTATGTCAAAAAATTCAACACACCAGCAGTGTGAGGAGACCTGAAAGTGGCACATGTTTGAGGCATGATTCATGGCGGATTTAGTCAGTTGTGTCAGGAACTGGTGGTTTGAAATCCAGACTAATCCACGCCTGATTCATTTTCACAAACGTGAGTCTCTCCACACTTTGGGTGGACAGTCGTGTCCTCCGCGGAGTTACAATACCTCCTGCCGCACTAAACACGCGCTCCGATGCCACGCTACTGGCCGGGCATGACAGCCTTTCAAGGGCAAATTCAGCTAGTTGGGGCCAAAGGTCAAGTTTCGTTGCCCAGTAGTCAAGGGGATTGTCTACCTCGGTTGGCAGGGTGCTGTCCAAGTAGGCCCAAGCCTGTTGTTTGAGCTCCTGCTCCAGGTCCACCTGATGCTGCTGCTGCTGCTGCGGCTGGTTAGTAGTTTCCTCACTGCGCTGGTGAAGAAAGCTACTCATCATCGACTGCAGACTGAGGCAGCCGCTGCTGGTGGAGCTGCCACTGCTCCTACCACCCCACCCCTCCCCTGCTGCCATGCCAGCGGAACGCGAGCGCACAGGGCCCACAGTGTCTGAGGATGGACGTTGGCGCACAAAGGCAGAGACCAACTGACTACATAGGTGGTTTTTATAGTACGTAATTTTGGCCTCCCTCTCAGCAGGTGTGAAAAAGGCCACCATTTTGGACCGGTAGCGAGGGTCCAACAAGGTGGACAGCCAAAAGTCATCCCTCTGTCTGATGGTTATTATTCGGCTGTCGCTACGCAAGCAACCGAGCATGCTATGGGCCATTTGTGCCAAGGAATGCGAGGGACTCCCTGCCTCCATCTCCACAGCATACTGCCACGGTGCGTCTGGGTCCTCTGTCTCCTCCTCCTCCTCCTCTACCAGATGCTCCTGCTCCTCCACTCCTGTCCGCTGAGTGGAAAAACCACCCATTTCACTCAATAATTCCTGAGCACAAATGTCCTCCTCTACCTCCTCCTCTTCTTCCTGTCCTGCCCCCACAGGGGTCATGTGGCGTTGAGATCTGTGCGCCACGTCTACCGCACCCTGACCAGCCATTGTTAACAGCATTTGTTCCAGGACGTGCAACAGAGGAATGACGTCGTTCATCCCATAGTCCTGCCGACTCACGAATAGCGTGGCCTCCTCAAAGGGCCTGAGCAAGCGGCAGGTGTCACGCATGAGCTGCCAATGGCTGACATCTAAGTTACACAGGGGAGTACCTTTATCCGCTTGTAACATCAGGAAATCGGTGATGGCCTTTCGCTGCTCGTAAAGGCGGTCTAACATGTGTAGGGTTGAATTCCACCTTGTTGCAACGTCGCAGATCAGGCGATGCTGTGGAATTCCGTTCTGCCGCTGCAGCTCAATGAGGGTGTTCTTTGCGGTGTAGGAATGGCTGAAATGCATGCACAGTTTACGTGACATTTTAAGGATGTCTTGCAGTGGGATGGTGGATTTTAGGAACCGCTTGACAACCAGATTGAACACGTGAGCCATGCATGGCGCATGGCACAACCTTCCTTGACGCAGAGCAGACACCATGTTCTTTCCGTTGTCAGTCAACATGGTTCCGATTTTTAGTTTGCGCGGAGACAGCCATCTGTCGATTTCTCTGTTCATTACACTCAGCAGTTCCTCCCCTGTGTGACTACGTTCGCCAAGGCATACCAGGTGCAGCACAGCGTGACACCGTTGCGCCCTGCACATGTGATATGCCGGTCGGGTAATGGGACTTGGCACGGGGGTGGCGGCTGAGGACACGGCGGAAAAAGAGGTGGTAGAGGCGGACATGCTTGCTGGACCAAGGACGTGCAAACGTGGAGGCAAAAGCGTCGTGACCTGTCCAAGTTGCTGGTGCGGCTGTGCCGGCACCACGTTCACCCAGTGGGCCGTAAATGACATGTACTGTCCCTGACCGTAGTTACAGCTCCACACGTCGGCGCTGCCGTGCACTTTGGCAGAGACCGACATGCTCAAAGACTGGCCCACCATCTCTTCTACATGTGAATGCAGGGCTGGCACTGCCTTTTGGGCAAAGAAATGACGGCTTGGCACTCTCCACCGCGGCGCGGCACAAGCCATCATTTCTCGGAAAGGTGCTGAGTCCACCAGTTGGAAAGGGAGGGACTGCAGCACCAGCAACTTGGACAGGAGGACGTTCAGCTTTTGCACCGTCGGGTGCGTGCTCGCAAACTGTTGTCTCTTGGATACGGATTCCAAGAAAGACTGTTGACGGAATCCGAGAAGAGGAGTAGCAGGAGAAGGAGCATCTGAACGAGCGGAAGATGCCAATGAGCGACAACTCCCCTCAGCAGAGGTGTTGGAGCCTTGACTGGCTGATAGAGGGCGATTGACGACGTCGGGTGACGGAGCAAGTAACGGAGCGGGTGATGGAGCGGGGGCTGGGGCAGGCAGAACCGCCGTATGTTTATCACGGTTTTCCCAGGCCACCGAATGGTGACGCTGCATATGCTGACGCAACGCTGTAGTCCCAACATGGGCCCCCTGGCCACGCTTGCATTTCTGGCCACATAGTCGACATACGGCTACGTTTACTTCCTCGGGCGGCTTGAGGAAAAATTGCCACACCACCGAGTAGGAAACTTTGCCCCCGCTACTCTTCACTGGCTGACTGCTACTTCCTCCGTGCGCACCGGCACCACTACTGGCCGTGGTGGTAGGCTGCAGTGGAGCTGGTGCTCTACTCCGTGGACGTTTGGCTCCACTGACACTGATGCGACCCTGCTGCTGTCTCCTGGGCAACCCACCGACTGTTTTGCTCGCTGCCAAGCTGCCACCCTCTTCTCCTGATGATGCGGAAGAAATTGCCTGATGACGACGAGGCTGCCAAGTGCGATCAACCTCCTCATCATCAAGTAGGGTCTCCGCCTCACTACTAGCCCCCTCGGCTGCGTCTGGGTCAGGAGACAGACCTGTCTCTAGACCGGCTACCGAGCCACTCTCCTCGCCAGTACTTGTTCGCTTGGCTGCTGAAAAGGCCGATGTCTCCCCCCGTTCCTGACCGCCCTCTGTTAGCTCTTCCTCACTGTACAGTGGGGCTGAGCCCACAGCATGCGATACTTCGCTTGGTGAGGGAACAGCAAAGGACAGGGGCAGGTAGAGGACACGTGATTTCAGTGGGCTTGGTCCCGGGCCATGCCAACTAACGGTTGTGTCTGACGTACCCACCGACCGTTGGCTGTAGGTGTCAGAGGTGACCTGGGAAGAGGAAGACGACCGAGCCAACCAATCAATGACGGCAGGGTTGTCGGTGGAGACACGACCGCTGGATGACACCGGGAGCACTGGCCTCTGGCTGCGAATACTGCTGCCTCGACCCCTTCCTCTGCTGCCACGTCTGCTCGCTCCTAAAACATTGCCTCCTCTGCCACTCCTCTGCATGTTGTCTGACATACTATTTAATTCAACGATTAGGTGTCCCTGAGTAACAATTCTCTGGCACTCAGTAACAATTCTGTCTGTCCCTGAGTATGAATTCTGTGGCCCTGAGTAACAATTGTGTGTCTGTGCAAGTAACAATTCTGTGTCTGTGCAAGTAACAATTTTGTGTCTGTGAGAGTAACAATTCTCTGGCACTCAGTAACAATTCTGTCTGTCCCTGAGTAACAATTCTCTGGCACTCAGTAACAATTCTGTCTGTCCCTGAGTAACAATTCTGTCTGTCCCTGAGTATGAATTCTGTGGCCCTGAGTAAGAATTCTCTGGCACTCAGTAACAATTCTGTCTGTCCCTGAGTATGAATTCTGTGGCCCTGAGTAACAATTGTGTGTCTGTGCAAGTAACAATTCTGTGTCTGTGCAAGTAACAATTTTGTGTCTGTGAGAGTAACAATTCTCTGGCACTCAGTAACAATTCTGTCTGTCCCTGAGTAACAATTCTCTGGCACTCAGTAACAATTCTGTCTGTCCCTGAGTATGAATTCTGTGGCCCTGAGTAACAATTCTGTCTCTGTGCGAGTAACAATTCTGTGTCTGTGCAAGTAACAATTTTGTGTCTGTGAGAGTAACAATTCTCTGGCACTCAGTAACAATTCTGTCTGTCCCTGAGTAACAATTCTCTGGCACTCAGTAACAATTCTGTCTGTCCCTGAGTAACAATTCTCTGGCACTCAGTAACAATTCTGTCTGTCCCTGAGTAACAATTCTCTGGCACTCAGTAACAATTGTGTGTCTGTGCAAGTAACAATTCTGTGTCTGTGCAAGTAACAATTTTGTGTCTGTGAGAGTAACAATTCTCTGGCACTCAGTAACAATTCTGTCTGTCCCTGAGTAACAATTCTCTGGCACTCAGTAACAATTCTGTCTGTCCCTGAGTATGAATTCTGTGGCCCTGAGTAACAATTCTGTCTCTGTGCGAGTAACAATTCTGTGTCTGTGCAAGTAACAATTTTGTGTCTGTGAGAGTAACAATTCTCTGGCACTCAGTAACAATTCTGTCTGTCCCTGAGTAACAATTCTATGGCACTCAGTAACAATTCTGTCTTCCCTGAGTAACAATTCTCTGGCACTCAGTAACAATTCTGTCTGTCCCTGAGTATGAATTCTGTGGCCCTGAGTAACAATTCTGTCTCTGTGCGAGTAACAATTCTGTGTCTGTGCAAGTAACAATTTTGTGTCTGTGAGAGTAACAATTCTCTGGCACTCAGTAACAATTCTGTCTGTCCCTGAGTAACAATTCTCTGGCACTCAGTAACAATTCTGTCTGTCCCTGAGTATGAATTCTGTGGCCCTGAGTAACAATTGTGTGTCTGTGCAAGTAACAATTCTGTGTCTGTGCAAGTAACAATTTTGTGTCTGTGAGAGTAACAATTCTCTGGCACTCAGTAACAATTCTGTCTGTCCCTGAGTAACAATTCTCTGGCACTCAGTAACAATTCTGTCTGTCCCTGAGTATGAATTCTGTGGCCCTGAGTAACAATTCTGTCTCTGTGCGAGTAACAATTCTGTGTCTGTGCAAGTAACAATTTTGTGTCTGTGAGAGTAACAATTCTCTGGCACTCAGTAACAATTCTGTCTGTCCCTGAGTAACAATTCTCTGGCACTCAGTAACAATTCTGTCTGTCCCTGAGTAACAATTCTCTGGCACTCAGTAACAATTCTGTCTGTCCCTGAGTATGAATTCTGTGGCCCTGAGTAACAATTGTGTGTCTGTGCAAGTAACAATTCTGTGTCTGTGCAAGTAACAATTTTGTGTCTGTGAGAGTAACAATTCTCTGGCACTCAGTAACAATTCTGTCTGTCCCTGAGTAACAATTCTCTGGCACTCAGTAACAATTCTGTCTGTCCCTGAGTATGAATTCTGTGGCCCTGAGTAACAATTCTGTCTCTGTGCGAGTAACAATTCTGTGTCTGTGCAAGTAACAATTTTGTGTCTGTGAGAGTAACAATTCTCTGGCACTCAGTAACAATTCTGTCTGTCCCTGAGTAACAATTCTCTGGCACTCAGTAACAATTCTGTCTGTCCCTGAGTAACAATTCTCTGGCACTCAGTAACAATTCTGTCTGTCCCTGAGTAACAATTCTCTGGCACTCAGTAACAATTGTGTGTCTGTGCAAGTAACAATTCTGTGTCTGTGCAAGTAACAATTTTGTGTCTGTGAGAGTAACAATTCTCTGGCACTCAGTAACAATTCTGTCTGTCCCTGAGTAACAATTCTCTGGCACTCAGTAACAATTCTGTCTGTCCCTGAGTATGAATTCTGTGGCCCTGAGTAACAATTGTGTGTCTGTGCAAGTAACAATTCTGTGTCTGTGCAAGTAACAATTTTGTGTCTGTGAGAGTAACAATTCTCTGGCACTCAGTAACAATTCTGTCTGTCCCTGAGTAACAATTCTCTGGCACTCAGTAACAATTCTGTCTGTCCCTGAGTAACAATTCTGTCTGTCCCTGAGTATGAATTCTGTGGCCCTGAGTAAGAATTCTCTGGCACTCAGTAACAATTCTGTCTGTCCCTGAGTATGAATTCTGTGGCCCTGAGTAACAATTGTGTGTCTGTGCAAGTAACAATTCTGTGTCTGTGCAAGTAACAATTTTGTGTCTGTGAGAGTAACAATTCTCTGGCACTCAGTAACAATTCTGTCTGTCCCTGAGTAACAATTCTCTGGCACTCAGTAACAATTCTGTCTGTCCCTGAGTATGAATTCTGTGGCCCTGAGTAACAATTCTGTCTCTGTGCGAGTAACAATTCTGTGTCTGTGCAAGTAACAATTTTGTGTCTGTGAGAGTAACAATTCTCTGGCACTCAGTAACAATTCTGTCTGTCCCTGAGTAAGAATTCTCTGGCACTCAGTAACAATTCTGTCTGTCCCTGAGTAACAATTCTCTGGCACTCAGTAACAATTCTGTCTGTCCCTGAGTAACAATTCTGTCTGTCCCTGAGTATGAATTCTGTGGCCCTGAGTAAGAATTCTCTGGCACTCAGTAACAATTCTGTCTGTCCCTGAGTATGAATTCTGTGGCCCTGAGTAACAATTGTGTGTCTGTGCAAGTAACAATTCTGTGTCTGTGCAAGTAACAATTTTGTGTCTGTGAGAGTAACAATTCTCTGGCACTCAGTAACAATTCTGTCTGTCCCTGAGTAACAATTCTCTGGCACTCAGTAACAATTCTGTCTGTCCCTGAGTAACAATTCTCTGGCACTCAGTAACAATTCTGTCTGTCCCTGAGTAACAATTCTGTCTGTCCCTGAGAATGAATTCTGTGGCCCTGAGTAAGAATTCTCTGGCACTCAGTAACAATTCTGTCTGTCCCTGAGTAACAATTCTCTGGCACTCAGTAACAATTCTGTCTGTCCCTGAGTAAAAATTCTGTGGCCCTAATAACGTTTCTGTGGCCCTAAGTAACAATTCTCTGGCACTGAGTGAAAATTCTGTCTGTCCCTGAGTATGAATTCTGTGGCCCTAACTAGCGTTTCTTTGTCCCTAAATAACGATTCTGTGGCCCTCATTAACAAGTCTGTGTCCCTGAGTAATGGTTCTCTGTCCCTAAGTAACTTCTCTCTGTCCCCAATTCTCGTTTCTGTGGCCCTAACTCTGTCCCTGTCCCTAGTACAGAGCGGTCTGCCTCTGTTCAATGACTGCAGGCAAATGAAGATTTCCAAAATGGCCGCTATATATACCTCGACCATTACACAGTGCTGGCTGGCTGGCTGCTGATTGGCTGATGCGATCACATGTCGTTGAGGAATGCATTATGGGGCAGCGCGCCTTGTCTGCGCGCCTTCCCCGACATCCCCGCTCCGTCGCCGCACATGTCAGCCGCCATTTTCGGAAAAATTTCGATTCGCGCGTCCGAATTAGGCTGTTTTTCGGATTCGGCACGAATCGAAATTTTTCCGAAATTCGACTCGAATTCCACTTCGGATACTTCGATTCGCTCATCTCTAATTAGAATGTTAAAGCTACATCTCTGCAAGTGAACATTATCTTTGAACATAATATCTGATTACAGAATGTGTGCAAGTTATGGTTTTCATAAGCCCAATTGTCCCTGAAGTGTTTTATCAGCATACATTACCAATGAGACCAAAATAGCTTTAATTAGAGAAAGAGCCAGAGGGACAGATCATAGCTGAAATTTATAATGCTCATTGTGGTATCATAATCAGAGCAGCAATGAACTGTTTTTGTTTGTTTTTTGGATGTATGCAAAAGGAGAATTTTGATCTGATCTGTTGATTCCACTGGCAATGGTGACAGAAGAAATATGTATACCTTCTGGCAGAGTTGGGATTCTGTCATTTTTTTAAAGTTTTAGATGGAAAATGGTTAGACCCTTAGTTATGTTTTTTATTGCTAGTTGTGTCCCCAGTGCGGAGGCTTACCACTTTGTGGGGGAGATTTACTAAAACTGGAGAGTGCAATATCTGGTGCAGCTCTGCATAGAAACCAATCAGCTTTCAGATTCTATTGCCAACGCTTATTTGAACAAGCTGAAGTTTGAATATGATTCTGAGTGCCACAGGTTTAATAAATCTCCTCCTGTTTGTTCTGAGCATTGTCACTGAAACAGAAAGTGAGGAAAAATCCAAAATTTTAGAGCAGTCCTCCAATCAAAAGGTAAGGGGAAATCTTCCAATGGGGACACCTGTTCTGGGGACAACTGTCTAAAAGGAGAATTTCCCTCTACATAATTGAGATTTCTTCTAATTTGTTGGGTCTCTGGGACAGGAAGTTGAGGAAAATATTTCTAATGGTACACAAACAGCAAAAAATAAACTTGCAGGCTTTCCAAAAATATTCCATGCACATCCACTGCTAAATGGCCCTATAATCTGTTTTTCCTTAAATAATTTTTAGTGTGTTTTTTTGTAACATACAGAGGTTGATTTAATAAAAGCAAATAGACTGTACATTAATTTTCTCCATAGCTGAGTGAAAGTGGTGAAGTATCACTTTGTAAAGAATACAAAGGGGAAAATGAGTGCAATTACACTTGCAAAGTAAATCAACCCTACTGTATGAGCTCCCGAACCTCTCCTTTTCTCACTCATTTTTGTTTGTTTGGAATGAACAACGCACATTATTTGCTGTCATGTGTGCTGCTCTATACACATTACAAATCCTATAGTCTATAGTTTATAGTCTCTGGTCCATCTCAGGAATGAGCAAGAGAGTGTACCTGTATTCCACAGTGGGACAATGAAGAGCAAATATAACTACCCTTCTGACAGTCACTTCCACCAGAGACAGCAATCCACAGTAATCTGGAAGCCCTGGGAGCCTCCATGCTGCCAATCAGTTGGACTGCAGTATTTCACCATCTTGTGGACTGGGACTATGACTCTGGGACTTGATGGCAAGGATTATCAGTAGCGCTACATGCCTGAATTTTACTCCCTTTGTGAGTGCAATTCTTTTATCCATATTAAAGTTATTTAATTCCTCCTGTTCCACAAAATAGGAAGTAAAGTGAAATCCCCCTAATAATAAAGATAACACTTTTATTTTGGGAACTTTTGTCAAGTTTTACTTGCTGTCTGTGTCCTCACTGAAAGATTTCCTTACATTTTCTGTTTAGGCTACAAGCATCAAACAAAACAGGAATTAAAAGGAAATGTATTCAAAGGGAACACTCACAGAACTTAAAAAATGAAAAATGTTCTAACCATTCCCTACTTTAATGTAAAAAAAACAGTGGGTTTTGCATTTTACTGTAATTCTGTAAACAGGCACATTATTTTTAGCCACATTTTCCTTTTGGCGATACCTAGTATTTAGCTCATAGGCATTATATACAGTATTTTTATTTAGGTTAGATTTCAATGTAGTAAGTCTGGAAATGATTGCATATCACACGTGTTCCCCAACCCACAGGCAAAATGCACTGCTCTTTAGCAGATTTTTAATTGTTAATGGTACCTCCACATATCAGAAAATGTGGCGTGTTTTCGGGTGCAAAAAAACTGCTTGGTGCCAACCATGTGGTTCAATGCAACTGCATTTAAAAAAGAAAAAAGGCTAAGGACTTTCCCCCTGTGTTTCCCCAAGGTACAGCATTTAAATGAATGGGCTGCTGTGTAAGTGCAAATGTATGTTGCCAGGTGCAATTAGCTTGCCTGCCACTAGTTGGTTCTGTTGCCATTATGGTATGACGGGGAAAGTTATGAGCAGGTGTTAGCTCCCTTTTTAGAGCGGTCCCTCCCCTAGTGTTGCCAACTCCCCGAAAATAAATTTACTGATAGGACACCCAAAATTTACAAACAGCACCATTTTTTTACTGACAAAAATCCTGAAACTTACAGAGCCACATTTTTACTGACACTTCAAAACAGTAAATATAATGGTCGTTTTAAGTGCAAAACAGTGCAAATATTAATATCTAAGTCAGTGTTTATCAACCTTTTTTCAGTCATGGCACCATTTAAAATTCTGTACAATCTTGAGGCACCCATTACAAAATGTAAAAAACTAAACTAATAGTTTAACCGAACGCAGCAACATCTGCACACGTGGGGCATTCATAATCAGAGGTGATTTATTCTTTCAAAGCAAATACACTGGTACCAACTAGTAATCCATTATTTCTCTGCTCCCTCAGTCTCTCACTCAGCTAATGTGATCCCAGTGCTAACGGAAATGGGCAGGGGAGGGGCAAGCAAGGATGCTATGCAGGAGCCCGATGTCCTTCTTATCAATTGATGACATCATTGTTTTTTTATGTCGACGTCAGCTAGAAAGTTGTAATGGTGCACAGTGAAAACCTGTGGCTTCGTGTAACTAAAAGGCAAGCTAGATCCACCTGCTGGCTTGTATGCAATTTTTGGGCAATTTTTAGGCATTTTGCCAAGGCACCTCTGAAGATACCTGAAGGCACCCAGGGTGCCTGGGCACCCTGGTTGAAAAAGGCTGATCTACGCTACAAACATGTAGCTAGTGCTATTAGCAACGTGTTTAAGTTATAACAAAAGTCAAAAAACATATTTCTCCATTTACATGAATAGTTCCCCCTTACATCAGAGTCTGCAGGATTCCCCCTTACAGAGCAAGGGAATCTCTGATGTAAAGGGGAATTCTGTGGATCATGATGTAAGGGGGAATGCTGCAGACTTTGGTGTAAGGGAGAAATTTAACATAAGGTAGTCTCTGGTCACCAAAGCCCCCCTTACATCAGAGTCCACAGAATTCTCCTTTACATCAGAGTTCCCCCATTACATCAGGGAGTTCCCCTGTGCACTGTAGGGGGAATTTTGCACACTCTGATGTAAAAGGGAACTCTGAGGACACATATTTTTAGGGGAAGTGCCGGGAATTATGATTTGGGGGGACTCTGGAAACCACATACCATCTTCTGCAGAGTGAATACACTATGGTGGAGGGGGTTACTGATATAAAGGGGAACCTTTATATCAGTGTCCCTCCTTACCTTACTATGTTAACTCCCCCCTTACATCAGTAACCCCCTTGTCAGACTGGTCTTCTTGATCTTGTCAGACTTGATCTTCTATCAGGTGCACCATACAGGGCTCAGTCAGGCAGTCCTGTCTGGGCTCCAGCTCTGATTTCATCCTATATTTTCCTCTCCACAGTCCACACACCTCTGACTCCTCCCATGACCCCCTCCTGCTCATGACGTCTCTCAAGGCTCCCCCTTAGAGACTAAGCAGCTATGATACAAGAGATGGTCAGAGACTGCAGACATGATACAGGAGATGGTCAAAGACTGCAGACATGATACAAGAGATGGTTGGCTTGTAAGTTGGAGACATCCTGTAAGGATGTTATTCCACTGCAAAGCTTGGTGTTATCTGTAAAGACTGAAATGGTATTCTTAATATCGTTTATAAATATATTAAAACGTAAGAGTCCCAACACTGAACCTTGGGATACCCCACTAACAACCCTAGACCATTCAAAGTATGAATCATTAACCACTACTCTCTGAATATGATCTTTTAGCCAGTTTACTATCCATTTACATACTGATTTATCCAAGCCTGTAGACTTTACCTTACACATTAGCCGTGTGTGGGAAACTGTGTCAAACGCTTTTGCAAAATCCAAGTATACCACGTCCACAGTCACCGCTCTGTCCAAGGTTTTGTTCACCTCCTCATAAAAATATATCAGATTTGTTTAACAACTTCTGTCTTTCATGAATCCATGCTGTCTGTTGCTTAAAATATTTTTTTCCAGAAAGAACTCATCTATGTGGTCTTTTATTAAACTCTCCAGCATCTTCCCAACTATAGATGTTAAACTAATAATTACTTGATAAAGATTTTGATCCCTTTTTAAATATAGGCATCACATTGGGCTTACGCCAATCAAGTGGTACTATGCCAGTCATTGAAGAGTCCCTAAAAAATAGAAAAAATGGCTTTAAAATGACAGAGCTCAGCTCTTTAAGGACCTGTGGGTGTATGTTATCCAGTCCAGATGCTTTAGTCACTTTTATTCTGTCTAAATATTTCTGGATCATATCAGTTGTGAGCCAATGTGGATCATCTGGGCAGCAGTTGGGTTGTTGTCCTATCCAAGAAGAAGCGGGGCGGTGACTTACAATTTGGTGCCTATATCTGCCCAATTGTAGGCCTCCTTACACACGACACACAGAACCCACAGTAGTGTAAACCTATGCATAGGTAGATCTGGTGGAAGATAGTTTAATTTTATACATGAGAGTGTAATTATAGAGTAAATGAAATTGTTCAGTACTTGCGGTGAATCCAGTTTTTCAATGTTTCTATTGCTGAGGTGCTAAAGACAATATAAGACAATTCTAAGCTACGTACAGTATATAAGATAGAGAAAATATGTATGCTGAGGTATTGTCCATATGATACAAAAAAAGAGAGGGGTTGTGAAAAGAAATTCACAAAGAAAGCGGCTACATTATGAACAGAATGTGATACTCAGAAAAATTTCCAAAAATTATGCTTTATTACACATACAAATTTGACATATGGGCAATCGCCCTGGTTTACCATCACCTCAGTATGAGACAATACACACAGACCTAAAACCATATAAAATGACACCAGTACCGGTCTAAATACCTGTGCAAAAGGGACAATGACTACAAGAGTCTAAAGTCCCTGTGGCACTGGCGCAAAGGTGAACACTTCCCAAAGGAGGTGTATACAAAAAATTATACCATAGGTATACCATAACACGTGTTGATGAATGTGTAGACTATGCTACTACCAGAATGGTCATATGCCAAACAGGGAGTTTCAAAAACTTATACCATAGATATAAATATCACATGTATGCAATATAGCAAGCACAGTATGCGTCAAAAAGTAGTGTGCTGCTTTATGCATCTATCCTTCCATCCTGGTAAAAAATGGGGCATATTTTTATTCAAGAGCCCTAGGAAACAGCTGGTAATAATCACAGATGAATGGGCCCCAACCACTTGTGCCGGCATAGGAATGTACTGCATCATTTACATGACATTTACGTTTTGTTTCATATAGGCCTAGAGGCATGCCTTCTTTTTGACGCATACTGTGCTTGCTATATTGCATACATGTGATATTTATATCTATGGTATAAGTTTTTGAAACTCCCTGTTTGGGATATGACCATTCTGGTAGTAGCATAGTCTACACATTCATCAACACGTGTTATGGTATACCTATGGTATAATTTTTTGTATACACCTCCTTTGGGAAGTGTTCACCTTTGCGCCAGTGCCACAGGGACTTTAGACTCTTGTAGTCATTGTCCCTTTTGCACAGGTATTTAGACCGGTACTGGTGTCATTTTATATGGTTTTAGGTCTGTGTGTATTGTCTCATACTGAGGTGATGGTAAACCAGGGCGATTGCCCATATGTCAAATTTGTATGTGTAATAAAGCATAATTTTTGGAAATTTTTCTGAGTATCACATTCTGTTCATAATGTAGCCGCTTTCTTTGTGAATTTCTTTTCACAACCCCTCTCTTTTTTTGTATGCCTTTTTTGGCTACTGAATGGAGACCATTTACTGGGTGATACGGTAATTTATTGTACGACCTCTTAATAACTATCTTTAACAATTGTCCATATGATCCCTGCTCAAAGGAGGGAGAGAGAGAAGCTTTGGGTGATTGTGCTCACCAGCATTGACCAAGTGACTTATGCTTTGGTCAGCAGATAAAACTGGGAGCATTGAGTTCTCTACAAATGGCATTTACATTGTACTCTAGATTATCCTGATGTGGCTATTCATCTTGCTTAGGCTAACTTACCTTTAAACAGTAGGTCCAAAGCAACAAGAGACATTAAATCTTTGTCAGTTTACATTATTTGCATTGATATGTTTTTCATTGAATATGGGTGATTACTCTTTCTACTGCCAAATGGGTGGTGGATTTGTATTCATGACTTACCCGTCCACATAAATAAGTATGTTTAAGTTGACTTTGCAATGAGATAAACTTAGTCTTTACTTCAGTGAGATTGGGAAGACATTCAACTCAATGTTCTGTCAAATGCAAACAACACAATATATAGGTTATTGTTCACTTAGCAATTTTGTTAGCCATGTAGCGAATGGCGTTAACTGAAATAGCTGAATGTTCTACTGAATGTTCTTTACGGTTGTCTGCTTGAGGGAAACAAGAACTGCCTGTTCAGCGTACTGGAAAGCAGATTCATAAATAAAAACACAATACCAAGAGGGGCATGAGGTCACTTATAGTTATGTAGATGCGATTGTAACAAACCCTGGGGTGCTGGCTTTTGCAAAAATACAGTTACACATCCCTTTAGCCAGGCTCAGTATTTTGTGCAATATGATTACATGATAACAGCTGAGGTTTATATAGAAACTTGGGGGCAAGAGTTTTCTGTTAATGATAGATTCAGGCGTTGGGTGTTCAAATAAAAAATGTAAATGTACCTAGGAGAAACAATAGGAATGAATGTACCATTGCATATCATTTTGCATTGATTTTGCCATCCACTTATTACAATTGTTTGGTCATGATGATGATGATGATGATGATAATGTATAAAGTATGGTAATGGTTAGTGTAAAATGATCACTAATTGGCATGATGGTTTGCATAATTTAAATTTGATTATTATTATTAGTACTTATCAAAGGAAATACAGTACTACATTAATTTTAATATTCACCTATATACAAAGCAAATAAATATACCCACACCATGAAAAAGGCCTTTACAAGAAAAATGTGAATGATTAAAGTATAACTAAAGTTAAAACATTTTCTTTTAGTTTTGGATAGAGTGGAGAGGGATTAGAACACAGGTCAATTTTTAATACTGTCTGTGCTCCCATTAATGAGATTCACCCTCTCAATTTGTCCTGTTTACCATTATCAGTGAAAGTTAAAGTAAAAGAAAATCACAAATTTTGGGTTGTCCCCAGAAACGTAATAGAGGGGAAATCTTCCAATGGGGAATCTACATCTGGTGACCTGGGAGTCCCCAAGGAATTCCTTAAATTTGCAGGGATTTCTTCTCACTTCTGGTCTGGTAAATACAAATAAGCAAATACAGTGCTGCTGTAAGTTTTGCACAGCAGCATTATATTTGCTTATTTTTAACTGAGATGTTGCACCAATTCTTGTTTATATTAAATACTACACTATGAGGACTTTTTTGTCTGTTGGTGAATTCTTGCTGGTATGAGTGCATGTGACCCCAAGAGAACTGGAGGTGAAAACGGATTTTGATCCCTGGCCACATAGAGGAATACATCTTGTATCTTTGGAGAGAGAGAGAGAGCTACTATGAGAGCAGATTGCTGTTATATTCATAGACAGCAAATTGTTCTGGTGAGTTTGCACTTTATCTAGAAGTGGAGGCAATATCATCAAGAGCTTACATATCACATGGTGGACACTTTATTAGCTGGGCACTTTTTGTTTTGTCACCACGACATCATATTTGTTGAAGATTGGACCCTTATGCACATATTGGACTTTCTGTTGTTCAATGGTTACTGCATGAAGTAATTTGAGTATATTTTCTTTATGTACTGTAACGCTGTATTTTATTATGTGACTGCTACACTATTGCTGCTAAATGACAGTCAGACCAAGGAGCTAGGGGTCACGGGTGACATCATTGACCAGATATGATAGTGTGGTAAGTGACAGATTTCTAACTGCCAGGATTCTTGGCAAACAGCCAAGAATCCTGGGATACATCATTATCCTAATATGGTCAGGATTAAATCATACTGTTCAGTAACTTTGCATGCAGCTTTAAGGCATCCCCCAAGCTTATTATTTAAAGGATTTGTGTTTATTCAGTGTTGCCCTTTAAGCCACATGAAAAAACAATCTTCTGCTCACATGTTTTCTTTAAATGAATTGGTACATGTCCCTCATGGCAGTGCCAAGCTACACATGGCCTTTCTTTAACAATAGTTTGCAAGGTCGCCTTGAAAAAGGCCAGAAAAAAAAATTACTAGATTCACTTGCAGTAGACTTCACTAGGTTTGGCATTTGTTGACCTCCCACTGGGTTCCCTGGAACCTCCAACAAACAGAACTTAGCTTGGTTCTCTCATCCCAAATTTTCCAGCTCTGAATTATTCTAACTATACTCACACACATAAACATGTGGATAACTTGAAACTGAAAAATATTTATTCAGATATAGTCCTCTTTTGCCAAAAAGCATACTAATTCACTTTGGGACACCCATTGCTTTTGCAAAATGAAGTATTATTATTATACAGTATTTATATAGTGCCAAAAAGTTTGCTCAGCGCTGTACAATATAGTGGGGGACAGTACATGAGACAATACAGTAACAAAACAGTATACGAGAGGTTCGAGTGCCCTGCTCTTTTGAGCTTACAATCTAGGAGGGAGGGGATAGTAGTACAGGAGGAAGTGGCTGTGGGGGATGGAGTGGTAGGGGGAGTGGAGGAGATCGGCTGTTAGGTGAGGGTGGGGTAGGCTTCCCTGAAGAGATGGGTTTTCAGGGTGCACCTAAAGGTGAGGAGGGTAGGTGACAGTCTGATGGATTGGGGTAGTGAGTTCCAGAGGATGGGGGAAGTCCTGGAGAAGTCCTGCAGTCGGGCATGGGAGGAGGAAATCAAGGAGCTAGAAAGTAGGAGGTCTTGTGAGGAGCGAAGAGTACGGGTTGGGTGGTATTTGGGTATCAGGTCGGTGAGGTAGTTTGGGGCAGTGTTAAGAATGGCTTTGTACGTCAGTGTTAGTAGTTTGAATTTAATGAGTTGGACAATCGGAAGCCAAAGGAGGGAATGACAGAGGGGGCTGGCAGATGCTGAGCGGCTGGTAAGGTGGATGAGTCTGGCTGCTGAGTTCAGGATAGCGGGGATAGTCTGTGACGAGGTAGGCCGGTGAGGAGGGAGTTGCAGTTGTCGAGTCGTGAAATAATAAGGGAGTGAATTATTTGTTTAGTAGAGTCTGGGGTTAAGAACGTACGTATTTTGGAGATGAGGTGGAGCCTGCATGAGTTTGCCAGCGATTGAACATGGGGTTGGAAGGACAGATTTGAGTCTAGAGTGACACCTTTGGCTTGCGGGGTGGGACTGATGGTGGCGTTGTTGGTCGTGATGGAGAGGGTGGGGGGGGCACGGGCTGGGGGGAAAATCAGGATTTGGAAAGGTTTAATTTGAGGAAGTGGAGTGACATCCAGTCTGATATGTCGTTCAGTAGGCAGGTGATTCGGGTGGAGACTGAAGAGGTGAGGCGAGGGGTAGAGAGGTAGATTTGCATGTCATCGGCGTAGAGGTGGTAGTTGAAGCCGTGGGAGTGTATCAGTTGGCCAAGGGAGGAGGTGAAGATTGAGAAGAGAAGGGGCCCGAGGACAGAGCCTTGGGGGACCCCAACAGAGAGGGGGAGAGAGGGGAAGGTGGCAGCGTTATAGGTAACGCTGAAGGAGCGTTGGGATAGATAGGAGGAGAGCCAGGACAGAGCGGAGTCTCTGATGCCAAGGGAGTATAGTTTATTAAGGAGGAGGTGGTGGTCAACTGTGTCGAAGGCCGCGGAGAGATTGAGGAGTAGGAGGACTGAGTAGTGGCCATTAGCTTTGGCGGTTAGCAGGTCATTAGTGATTTTGAGTAGGGCGGTTTCGGTGGAGTGAAGGGGATGGAAGCCAGACTGTAGTGGATCGAGGAGGTTGTTGTCATTGAGGTGGGAGCTTAGGCGATAGTAGACTAAGCGCTCGAGGAGTTTGGATGAAAATGGCAGCAGGGAGATGGGTCTAAGGTTGCTCAGGTTGGTGGGGTCCAGAGAGGGTTTTTTGAGTATGGGAGTGGTGTGCGTGTGCTTTAGGGGGAGGGGAATGCTCCAGTAGAGAGGGAGAGATTGAAGATGTGGGTGATGGAGCGTAGGATGGAGGAGGAGGGAGACCAGAGGAGTTGTGTGGGGACAGGGTCATGGGGGCAAGTGGTGAGGTGGGCTTCTGAGAAGACCTTAGTGACCTCTTCAGTGGTAGCAAGGCTGAAGGAGTGGAGTGTTGGGGAGGTTTTAGTGTGCAGGATGTTAGGTGTGGTGGGGGTCAAGGCGGTTGCGAGGTCAGAGGAGGGGAGAGTTGAGGGGGTTATCGTGGGAGGGAGGGTAGGTGGGGAGGTAGATTGAGCATTGGCGATGTCTTTAAAGATTGCATCAATCTTGTTTTGGAAGTGGTTGGCAATCTCGTGGGCGGTGAGTGAGGTACTGGGTGGAGGTGGTGGGGGGGAGAGAATAGGGAGTTGAAAGTGGAGAAGAGCCGGTGAAGACAGGTGGAGAGGGTAATGATGAGGGTTACGAAGTAGGCTTGTTTGGCGGAGTGGAGGGAGGAGGTGTAGGTGAGGAAGGCGGATTTATAAAGGGTGAACGCTTGAGGGGATCTGGTTTTGCGCCATAATCGCTCCAGTGCGCGACTTCGTAGTTTAAGATTTTTTGTGTGGTCATTCTGCCAGGGTTGAAGCGGTCATGGTCTAATCTAATCTAATATCATGTGCAAATAGCAGAGCTGAGAGTGGGACCCAGTAGGCTCCCCACTACAGACTGCAGAAAACTTTAGAGAGGTGGGTGCAAGTACAATAATTTGGTAGACAGAAGGCAGCAGTCACCAGACTGTGGTGCAGGAAGCTTCTGCACATTGCAAAGAATTATGTCACACTGGATTTCTGAACAGATCTGAAGAAATACACAAGGTACAGTTAGATTCAAGTAAAAATACACATGGATCTGTTATTAAAACAATTTAAGTTTGCCCATATCTCATCTTTAACAACGCAACTCAATAAAAAATTCAGGAAACTCTCCTTATATAAAACATGCATAAACTGCTTTCACAATTTATTTATAGACACACTTTACTGTTATATTTCAGCTTATTTTCAAAAGACACCTTTATTTAAATAGTGAAAAAATTAGTGCAACAGACCCTACCTAACAAGAGAGAATACAGGACGAGACAGGATACAGACAGCAAAGCAAGTAGCAATAAAATCCTGTAAGAAACATAACATAGAAGTCTGATGGACCCTTTTAAGCAGACCTTTAAATATGTTTATTGAGCTGATAATGAAATTGTGTCATACAAAATCCATATTTCTCCCAATTCTGCTGAACAGCACAACTCACCAGAGACACTTGTCAATATCCAATTAATGTGGCTGTCAATATGTTTCTGGCCTTAGTCTACAATGGCATTTTCTTTAAACGTTATCAATACAACAATAAAGTCAAGTACCAACAACTTTCTCCTTAAAGTGAAACTGTGTTTTGTCCATTCATCTTTTGGGAGGGCATGGTACAACCAGTTCCACCAGCTGATCCTCTATGCTTTTTCTGGTGCTGAAGAGAATTGTACAGGAGTACAGAAAAGATAAGTATGTTCTCCCAGAAGTTAGGATATTAAAGCAAACCTGTTGCTTTGCCTTTATTTGTTGCCCCCCCCCCAAAACACACACACTTTGCACAAGGATTCACTTCTTGTTTAGTCTAAACAAAAGAAATAAGAAGAATTACTTATCATAGTCCTTGTTCCTTTAGTAACTAGTGGACATTTCTGCTCTTCTCTGCTTCCAGGCAGTTGATGAGCCCTTGACGCCTTCATGTACAATGCAGGACCACTGGTATTCTACATATTGAAGTCAGATTGGAAGTGACCAGCCAACCAATGATTTGGGGATCAGTTGTATGGTGGCCAGGAATTCTGCAAGGGCAAGAAACAAGCTAAACACAAGAGGTTCATCACGTGCAAAAGGATTATGTAAACCTTTTTCCTACATACAGGAGTGCATGTACACTAAATGACTACTATAGCAAAAACATTATACGTTGATAACTGTATGTGGTAACTACCTGTAATAATAGCATTTGATATATTAATTAATTTTTCTTATTTTAAAAATCTTTACTTTTATTTTTCCCTCCATTTACATGACTAAGCTGTCTAGTCTAGCAAGTGACAGTTTGATGGGGTTAGGATAAAGTACATAACACTGCCGAAAGTGCTGCCAATGGTTACCTTTTATTTCATGGTCTAAACTAGAGATGAGCGAATCGAACCAGGCGAAGTGGAATTCGTTTCGAATATCGGGAAAAATTAGATTCGCATCGAATCCGAATTTCAGCCAACTTTGGGTGCACGAATCAAATTTTTCCCGATCAGCCGGCAAAAGTGTCACTGCAGAGAGCTCCGCTATTTCTGACAGTTCTCTGACAGTTCATTTACAGCGGTTGAAACATTGTATCTATTTGTTTCCATTTAGGATACAGATGTTTTTATTCGGAAATAAATAGATACAATGTTTCAACCGCTGTAAATGTGAAGGAACTGTCAGAGAACTGTCAGAAATAGCGGAGCTCTCTGCAGATACACTTTTTGCTGTACTGGAATACTTCTTCTTTTCATTCTTCTTCTTCTTTTCATTCTTCTTCTTCTTCTTTTCATTCTTCTTTTCATTCTTCTTCTTCTTTTCATTCTTCTTCTTCTTCTTTTCATTCTTCTTTTCATTCTTCTTCTTCTTCTTTTCATTCTTCTTCTTCTTCTTTTCATTCTTCTTCTTCTTCTTCTTTTCATTCTTCTTCTTCTTCTTTTCATTCTTCTTCTTCTTCTTTTCATTCTTCTTTTCATTCTTCTTCTTCTTCTTTTCTTCTTCTTCTTCTGGCAACTCCACCACGCAGCTCATTTTTGTTCCAGTATTACTGTATTTTGCTCCTTCAAAATCCTGAAACTTTCTTTTGGCAGGTGTACAGACTCAGGTACTCAGTGCAGGAATGGTGGGAATCCCTCACAATGGACACAGCAGGTGTACATACAGACCCAGGAATTCAGCACAGGGATGGTGGGAACCCCTCATAATGGGCACAGCAGGTGTGCATACCCAGAACCTCAGCACAGGGATGGTGGGAACCCCTAGTAATGGGAGCAGCAGGTGTGCAGACCTGGGACCTCAGCACAGGGATGGTAGAAACCCCTCATAATGGGAACAGCAGGTGTACAGACCCAGGAATTTAGCACAGGGATGGTGGGAACTCCTCCTAATGGGCAGAGCAGGTGTACAGACCCAGGAAATCAGCACAGGGATGGTGGGAACTTCTCATAATGGGCGCAGCAGGTGTGCAGACCTGGAACCTCAGCACAGGGATGGTGGGAACCCCTCATAATGGGCACAGCAGGTGTGCATACCCAGAACCTCAGCACATGGATGGTGGGAACCCCTAGTAATGGGCGCAGCAGGTGTGCAGACCTGGGACCTCAGCACAGGGATGGTAGAAACCCCTCATAATGGGAACAGCAGGTGTACAGACCCAGGAATTTAGCACAGGGATGGTGGGAACTCCTCCTAATGGGCAGAGCAGGTGTACAGACCCAGGAACTCAGCACAGGGATGGTGGGAACTTCTCATAATGGGCGCAGCAGGTGTGCAGACCTGGAACCTCAGCACAGGGATGGTGGGAACCCCTCATAATGGGCACAGCAGGTGTGCATACCCAGAACCTCAGCACAGGGATGGTGGGAACCCCTCATAATGGGCACAGCAGGTGTTAGGGAGTTTAACTCTCCAGCATCCATTAGAGACTGATATAGTAATATAGTTCATTCTTCTTTTCATTCTTCTTTTCATTCTTCTTCTTCTTCTTTTCATTCTTCTTTTCATTCTTCTTCTTCTTTTCATTCTTCTTTTCATTCTTCTTCTTCTTATTTTCATTCTTCTTCTTCTTCTTCTTTTCATTCTTCTTTTCATTCTTCTTCTTCTTTTCATTCTTCTTCTTCTTTTCATTCTTCTTTTCATTCTTCTTTTCATTCTTCTCATTCTTCTTTTCATTCTTCTCATTCTTCTTCTCATTCTTCTTTTCATTCTTCTTCTCATTCTTCTTTTCATTCTTCTTTTCATTCTTCTCATTCTTCTTTTCATTCTTCTTCTTCTTTTCATTCTTCTTTTCATTCTTCTTCTTCTTTTCATTCTTCTCATTCTTCTTTTCATTCTTCTTTTCATTCTTCTTCTTCTTCTTTTCATTCTTCTTTTCATTATTCTTCTTCTTCTTTTCATTCTTCTTCTTCTTCTTTTCATTCTTCTTTTCATTCTTCTTCTTCTTCTTCTTTTCATTCTTCTTTTTCTTCTTTTCATTCTTCTTCTTCTTCTTTTCATTCTTATTCTTCTTCTTCTTTGTCGTGCCCCGTGACTGCCCAAATGAGTGAAGTGTGCGGTGATTCTAAGATCGACGGCACTCATCTGCATGTCATACTGACTGACAGTATTATTTCTCTTCCCCAGCAGACTCCAAGGGCATTTAAATTAAAGGTACAGTGTTCTGCACTAATATAAAGGCTCTCTGAAGCCTAGAAACCCTTTAAATAAGTTAAATTCGCGGCGAATAAATTTGCATCGAATCGAATTTCTCCCGCAAATTCGGCGAATCAGCCGAATCGAATTTTTGAATAATTCGCTCATCTCTAGTCTAAACCTTTATAAAAAAGACAAAAAAACAACTGTTGCCTGTAACTGTTAAAAAAAAGTGTTAGCTTGAGGTAGGCTTTAATTTTTTTGTCACTTGCTTGAAATTCATCTAGAACTACAAGTTCATTTTAGACTATCCTGGCCATAGGGTGACAACACTTTAGAATGTGCAGCATTGTCAGTGTGTGAAAGGAGGTTGAAAAGTAATAGATTTAGTTGCAGGATCAACAGGTAATAAAGCTATGTTACCGGGGGGGGGGGGGTAAGGGGGGCTAAAAGAAATGGTGTGTTAATGTTAATGACAGTTTGCATCATAGATTTTTTTTCGTTCAATTTTTTTTATTGCCGTTCTTGAGGGATGTCTTTGCAGAAGGCACGTCTAAACCACCTTATTTACTCAGCTTTCCTGCACTCCCTCATAGCTCATTGCTCCTCCTCAGCTAGCAAGAATACAACAGCACATACACAGTGATCTGTTTTCTAATGAAGGTGCTCACCCTAGTAACCAATCTCTAGTCCTGAGCACTGTCACAAGCAGGGGCAGACTGACCATTTGGAAACTCGGGCACTGCCTGAGGGCCCGGGGTCAGTATATGAGATGCCCCTGGTACCTTTTTCATAGGCTTTTTTGAGTTTGGGCAAGGACACAGGGGCCCCATGATCCACTATTGCCCAGGGGCCCCATGAGTTGTCAGTCCACCTCTGATCACAAGACGAGAGAGACTTCACAGCTCCCCCAAGTCTTTAGCACAGCTCATTTTAGTACCAGATGCAGAGGAGCAAGCAACTGCAGGGGAACAGAGGTAAGGTGTATATATGGGAGTTGTGGGATATCCTATGCAGTGATGCTGCCACTTTGAACTTTATTAGCAAGGTGACAGTGTCTATTTAAAGCAGGAACACATTTGTTATATGTAGTGAGAATGGGTCGCATGCCCAGCAACTGTACATGGCTGATGCCTAATCACAGAGCTCTGACTCAGGTCTACAATCCTCTTCGCCTGCTTCACATCCTGTCACCACTAACAGCACAGGAGTACTCAACACTGTACCATCACATCCTTGGCTTTCCATGTGGGAAAAATTGGGAAGCAAACCACCCATCTCACCCCCCGAGAGCAATGGCCATTGAAAGACTCTACCATGTAGCACTTCTTGACTAGGCCAGCATCCCCAGACTCAAATACACAAAACACACTGGAGGGGCCTCCAGATCAGCTCATTGACCTATATGAGGATATCGATGCCACCTCACCTCACAGCATCCACCATTAGTACCATATCTGACCGACTCTGTTCTTGATGATGGACTCCATGTTTTAGTACAGAATATTATCAGCAGCATATCTACTGAAGTAAGTAAGATAGCACAGGAACTGAGGGGTGAATCGGCTTTAAAAGGAAAGTGCACAGATCATTTGGAAACTAAATGTGATTACCTCGCTTGATATGTACATGTAGAGAAAGAAAATCTTTCCTTAAGACAAAATTTCTCTCAGCTCCAGTTTCAACAAGAAGAACAGGGGACAGGGAACAGGGAAGTGTGTCAAGATCTCTAGAGGGGTCCCTGAAACATTGAGTGACATGGAGCTTCAGCCCTATCAGTTGGGCCTATTTACCACCTTGGCTCCAAACATCCCTGATATAGACTGATGATTAGATTATGTTTATGTTCACATTTCTAGGCCCTAAATTGTCAGCCTGTGCCACACCAAGGGACATAATTGTATGTTTCCACTATATGTTTCCAATATTATGATAGAAAGAAGATACTTCTGGCCAGCACTCTTACCAAATAGATCATTGAATACAAGGGCAAGAAAATACAAATCTTCTGTGACCTTTCTCCCACTAATCTTGCCAAACCTGAGGCCTAATTGTACCTCTCACTTCCAGAAACACTGTATTCATTATCTTTGAGGCTACTCCTTTAGACTTATTGTCGCTAAGGATGGCACACAATCAGTGGTGTATTTAGGCTTCCTGCTGCCCTAGGCAACACAAAAATTGGCTACCCCCCCACGGAGAGACCCTTACACCGACCAACACCCCCCTCTTTCCGGGGATGGCACTCCCCCCCCTGAAAAAGTCTGCTGCCCCTTGAAAAATGTCACCCTAGGCAATTGCCTTGTTTGCCTTGTGGTAACTACACCCCTACACACAATACATTATTACAAGAAGGTGAAGCCTTTCCTAAAATCCCTGGTCTGCCACCTATTTCAGAATATGCTTTGGTGGTTACCCTCCCCAGACCTTGCTCTGACTCCAAGTTAGATTTAGCCTCCAGCTAAGTCCAAGACTGAGAGGCAACTTCCATCTCCTCAGCGTCCTCCTGCACCTTACAACCCATCGGAATACGTTTGGTGAGACTTTCTTTGGTTTCTAGCTCATATCCACCGATCCTTTAGTTGATAACTTTGCACCCTCATATGGATTAAAGTTATGATTCTCAGGTTCAATATTTCTAAAATATATAGTATGACCAGGGAACCTGCCTTGATATTGCTGACCCCATGCTCCCCTGGCTGCACCACTGGAATATCAATTTTCTCAGGCTTTTCACAACTTTTTTGTATATCTTCTAGGTCCTATCTAGACCACTAATATGTTTCAAGTTATTTCTTATTTTGGTTTTGGTTCTCAGTTTTTCATTTACAATATTGCCTCTTATCTTCCAGTCTGGTATCATTGAGTTTTATACTCTCTTTTTTCATTTGGCTTTGAAAATAATGTTATGTAATGTCAAAGGCTTAAATCTCATTAGGAAAATCCGTTAGCCCCCCACTGCTCAGACATATAAATTATTTACCTCTTTTCATAATGTGGTGAGGGAACATCATTCATTTGACTCCAGAAGGATTAAACATCCTCTCCACAAACAATTTACTTTTTGCTCAACAGCACATAAGATGTACTCTGGGCCAGACCTCTTTGTTTCTTCCCCTCTGCTAATACTTGTGGTCAGTTCTGAGATAGATCCCATCACATGGTCCAACCATGCACCCATAATCTTGGAGTTGCACTTGTCAGATACTCACAGTAGAATGTGTCACTGGAGCAGTGTCTGAGGTGTCTACACTAAGGGAGGCTCATAAGGCATTCTTTAGAGGTCAATGTACCTCTGCTAGTTCTTGTTTGAAACATGATGCTAAACATCACAAACTGTCTTTCCTGAGTCGCCAGTGCAATCTCAATTGTTACAGGCTCTTACTGTGACCCTCCTTTACACTTTTACCTTGTAAAGAAACCAAATTAAAGCTATTGATATGAATAAGGTGGAGAGATCCCTTATGTGGAGCACACAAATGTTTTACAAATATTTTTTAAGCCTCAAAGAATGATGACTAATAAGCTTTGGGCCAGCTCATTCCAGTACTGATTGTTTTCTTGATTCCAACTTGATGGTACTCCCATATACTGAGAATATTATAAAGAATAATATAGTAAGTTATATAATTGCCTGTCACTGGACATTCATCCTTCCTGTCACCCAGAGGAGTTTGATTGTTTTATGTATACTCTAAAGCTGGATACACTCAAGCCAAAAATCATCTGAAAACAGTCGGTTCAGCAGAAATTTACAGTCGGTGTGTACAGCTTTGTCTCACAGAAGCTGGCCTCAATGGCTGCAAGAGTGTTAGTATAGTGAAGTGAGCTGTAAATTTTTTCATTCAATCCACTGGGTTTAGTGAAAAGAAAAACCTTCCCATGTGTAACCCTCATTAGACTGCCTAAACTATCCTTTTCTGACCTCTCCACTTTAAATGGTAACATCGCTCTAGAGGAACTCTCGGAAGCCATTGAAGAACTCCCCCTACATAAATCCCCAGGTCCAGATGACCTCCTACTATAAACATGTTTTACTTATTCTAGCCCCACATCTTCAGTCCCTTCTTTCTGAGGATCTACCTAATTTTCAATTTCTACATTCATACACATTAATTATTAAAGTTTACAATCTAACTGCTAATTCACCTGTATTTCCTTTTCGCAAAGCCTATATTTGTTACAGAAATTTTGAATGTCAAAGGTTTGGCCCTCATACTGCTAGGTAATTGGGGTGCTATCCTGATTGTTTCTATCATCACACATGGACCTCTCAACATTTGTAATGTATGTTTCAGGAATGCACACAGGAACAGAAAACAAAGCACTTATGACATTGCCCTGACCCTGTTGTCTTTTTATCTTCTATGCATTCAATTTAGCTGCTTAAAGCCAACCTTGGCAGTCTATGTTCTTATAATGCAAAATTATCTACCATATGGTTTATTCCCCTGATATCTCAGTGCCTATATTGCAGTTTTTAAACTTGTATAATAATTTGGAGGGTCAGTTTATAAATCAGTGTAAAATGCAAGTATGCTTTATGCCATGGCTAGCTGTGGGTGTAAAGAGTTTTTTACTGATACTACTATTACTTTTACAAAATTTTACGAAATTTAATTTTCCAGTTTTTTAATGCCTTTTATAGCCCACATACAAAATGTGATTATTCCCGACACACTAGAAGCAGTTTATAAGCAATCTGCCGTCATCAAATTGTACACCTGTCTGTAATTTTACCTGGCTGTATATGACCAATAGTGCGTGTGATTTTGAGGGGTTTAGCTTATAGTCATGCACCTATTCTGCCTATCTGTTTAAATAAAAGTGATTGCAAGGGATGAGATTCTTTATCACCTCAATCATTTGCTCCTGCTATGTATGGAGGTCCTAGAACTAGAAAATTATTTGGGATCGTTAAGTAAAATTTTGAATTCTAACCTTGGAACCATGTGTCCTTTCCACCCCAAAATAGGCTCAGTGAGTGCACTTCTATTGTCGTATTGCTTTGTTGCTGGATATATATATATATACATATATATATATATATATACATTTTTAAAGCTTTATTTGGTATCTATATGACTTTTTACTTCTATGGAAAACAATATTGATTATGTATTTCTTTATATATGTATTTATTTTTGCAAATATGTTTACTCAATTTTAAAATAGGGTAACAAGATAACAAAATACTGGGTATTTATGACTGTATAAGTTTTGTCACAATGATGGTGATAGGTACATATTCATGTAAAATATCTATAAACCAGAGATCAAAAGTTGTAACTGAAGGAGACAAGCCTGATACATTACATAGGAAACTATTAGCTATAGGGTATGTACCAGATGTCCTAAACCCAGGACACCGAGGGTATACCCCATTCCAAGCTAGAGGCTTTGACTCATATCCCTAAAAGAGAGGTGGAATTTTTGCACTTCCTCTACCAGAGTAGATCATTGAAGCCTGCTCTAGGAGGAATAATTCTCCACAACAGTTTAAGAGCGAACAAAAACAAGTAACACAAACTAAGCACTGGCAGCACTGAGAAAAATATAGCGGAAACAACAGTCAGTGAATTTTAAATTTGCCAAGGGAGTTAGAAAGGTCTGCTTTAAGATACCACTCAGTAAATCAGAAAGATGACATCAAGGTTGTTAGTTCAGGCAGTGAAAGGGTATACTCGATGAAAACTCTCCAAAGCCTACAGAATTTCTTAGTGATTGAATAAGTTTGGAGTTCTACATCTATCTCCACTTTATATAACAAATTGATGAGGTCCCTTTTAATCATGCCATTTGTGGGGGCTCAAGGGAATGTTCAGACCTTTAGGATTGATCTTTGAGAAGCTAGTAGTCACAGGTGAGTCCATGCGGATATCACTATTGCTTGACTATCTGAAAGAAGAGAAGCGCCATTATCATAACTGAAAAGAAATAGGAGAGGTGCTTTAGGTATCTGTTTCCCTGTTATACTATGGACATAAATAAGCCTTTGGTCCCAAAAAACAGTAGTTGCTGGATATGACCAAAATGTTGAAGCAGAGTTGGTCGAGGTTGACCACATTGTGGGCAAGATGCAGCCATTTTAGTAGGGAGGAATGGTACAAAGGCTCTTTGCATTAATTTAAACTGTGATTCCCTCCAGAATTCATTAATCATATGTTTGCAAGTGATTTGATAGCCTTCCAAAATCTTGAGCTCCAAATCAGGTTCCATGAAGTCCTTGTTCCAGTTGCGTAGAAGGACGTTGCGCCAACGGGAATGGAGACTCATAGTTAGCTGCCGATAAACTGTTGAAATGGAATAAAACTTTACCTTTTTTAGGTGATTAATCAGAGAAGTTTTGAAAAACTTGGATTTGTCTGGCTAGCACGATTTGGCATAGGCTATTACTCGATGGTAATACAGTTAATGGGAAGGTGGTAGATGGAATTTGGTGGTTACATCTCTAAATGGTCTGGGTGAGGGTGAGTTTATATTAAACAGAGAAGCTACTCATAGCAGTCCGTTGGTGCACCATGTTGCATAGGCAGAATATTCTCTACTTGGAATAAACATTGGGTTGTCATGAATTGGTAAAAAATTGGATACCTGTGGACAAAATTTACTGTGCAGAATTACTGAGAGATCATACGGGTAGACCAGTGCACTCTCTAACATTTAATTTGTATACACTGAGGACTGGGATATCCAGTCTAGGGCATATCTAAGTAGACACGCTAAATTATAAGCTCTGATATAAGGCAAACCAACTCTGCCATCACTTTTTGGGATATATAGCTTGGTTAAAGAAATTTGGGGTATTTTCTTGCATCAAAGGAAAGACATAAAAGGTTAGATTTACTAAAACTGGTGCACTCAGAATCTGGTGCAGCTGTGCATAGTAGCCAATCAGCTTCTGCCCTTAGCTTGTTCCATTAAGCTCTAGCAATAAAAACTAAAAAGTTGACTGGTTTTTATGCAGAAGTGAGCCTAATTATGCACTCTCCAGCTTTAGTATATAAACCCCAAAGTCTCCATTTAGCATTTTAACATCTTTGTGTTTAAAAAGAGCCTCTATCTCCTTTACTATTTTTGTAATGGAGAGGGGGGGGGGGTAATTTAAATAATAGACAGAGGAAGGCTCTCTACCCACTTTAATACCCAGGTAAACAATGCATTTGTGCGCTAAAGTAAACAGGAATGAGAAATCCAGTTATCTGAATCAATACCAGTAGAGGTAAAACCTTGATTTTGTTATAATTCACCCTCAAACCTCAAAGTGTTTGTAAGCACTCAAGGTTTTTTACCCTCATGCATAGAATGTTCTATGCAGCAGCCCCCCAGCCCCCCTAGTACTCACTTATGCCCCCTCTCGATCCAGCGATGTGCACTGGAGTCTTGGCTATCCCTGGATTCCTTCTTCTCATTGGCTGAGACAGCAGAGGGAGCCATTGACTCCCAATGCTATCAATCATAGCCAGTGAGCCAATGGGAAGAGAGAGGTGGTGGGGCCAAGCCGGGGCTCCATGTGTAAATAGACACAAGGAGCAGCTGGTGCCCCCAGAGCAAGCTGCCTGCTGTGGGGGCACCCGACAGGAGGGAGGGGCCAGGATAGCCTGCAGGGGACCTGGGCTGCTCTGTGCAAAAGACCAGATGCAAATTCTCCTGCGCTCAAGGACCCAGGCCGGTGGCGAGTAGATGGAACCAAAACCAGAAAAAAGCGACCACCAGTGCATACACAGTTGTGCAGCTCCAAACAAGGCTGGGGAAGCCTGACCAATACTGCAAAGTGAAACAAAAACGAGAAGCGCACCCACCTTGCGCATTACCTCAGCAACCAAATTTTATTAATTAAAGAATGGTACTCACAAACAGCGAATAAAATCAGGCATGTAGTCCTCAAAGGGACTTCAGAAATATGGAGCCAGCGCGAATACCATCATGAAGGTAGGCACTCAGTACAGCTGATGTGTTTCGAAGGCCGTGCCTTCTTCATCAGAGCATGATGAATACTAAAATACTACACTATATAGTGCTTTTGTGGCTCCACTTGGTGATATTTCTTTTCACCCAGCTCTCTTTAAAACCTTGTTCACACCATACATGCATAAAAACATTGGAAAACCGCTCAGATTTCAATTGCAGAGACACATGTTTACATCAGTTTTCATGCAAATTTCAGTGAGTTTTATACACGTTGCAGATTCCAGGAAAAATATGCACGTGATACTAGTGGTGTGGTGTAAACATGGCTCATGGAGAACAATTTTTTTTGTGCCCTTGCAGAATGCGTGTAGAAAAACTGATGTTTCTGCACATGGTGTGAATGAGCCAGGGGCAGACTGACAACTCATGAAATTCTGAAGGACCCTCTGCACACTGGTATATACCCTCCCAAGCAGACTATGCAATGAATAGGGATATTTAGTTCACACATATTGCAATACATGCTTAAGCTGGCCAACTGCGTCAAAGTAATCCCTCTATGGCCAGTCCTACTCTGCCCTGCCTACGCAAATGCTACTGTAGACATAATGCTAGCATAGGGGAAAAGACACAATGGGGAGAGCTACAAGGTTCAGGTCTGGCTACTGACCCAACAATACAACAAACAAGAGATCCCTGTGCTCAAATCCCAACAGCTAGTGCATGCATTTATCCATCAGGTGCTAAAGGGGTGTAACCACATATTAACACTAGAAATTCTGAAGGACCCTCTGCACACTGGTATATACCTTCCCAAGCAGACTATGCAATGAATAGGGATATTTAGTTCACACATATTGCAATACATGCTTAAGCTGGCCAACTGCATCAAAGTAATCCCTCTATGGCCAGTCCTACTCTGCCCTGCCTACTGACAACTCATGGGGCCCCCGGGCAATAGGGGATCATGGGGCCCCTATGTCCTTGCCCAAACTCAAATTGACCTGCGTTGCTAGCTGCCAACATTATTCACTCTAGCACTGACTTCTTCTTTGCATAACCATAATGTAAGCTCCACATGATGATGCAATGTTCTTCCTAAGTCTCCTAGTCTGATAACCTGTGCAGTGTTTGAGTAGTTGCCTGGCAACTTGACTTCCTAATGAAAAATGGGCCCAGAGTAGAAAACAATTCCATACTATCTTTAGGTGCTTTATGAATAAATAGATCTTTCTTGACAATGGTTTTTACTTTTCAGAAATCAAATGGTTGTTTTTTGTTGAGCTTCAGTCTGGTCAGTAATTGCCATTTAGCCACAACAGAAATATGTAATCAGACAGACATGGAAAGAAGGTGCCTCAAAGTGTAGTATTGGCAGTTTTATTAACATACAAAGATAAAATTCCACTTACAGGAAGTCAAAACATGACAGGCTCATCATAGTGAAATCGACCGATGGTCCTGGTGGTGTGGACGGCCACTGGATGGCCGGACGGCCCCTATCCCACACAACCACTAACATCGGTTAATTTCACTATGATGAGCCTGTCATGTTTTGGCTTCTTGTAAGTGAAATTTTATCTTTGTATGTTAATAAAACTGCCCATACTACACTTAGAGGCACCGTCTTTCCATGTCTTTCTGCACTAGAGCTTTGCTTCCAACTCTATGAAGAGCTGCCTCAGCGTCTGTTTGGCTTCCTAATCCTTGATATCCAATTTGGCAGCCCCTAGTGCAGTGGTTCTCAACCTTTCTAATGCCGCGACCCCTTAATACAGTTCCTCATGTTGTGGTGACCCCCAACCATAAAATTATTTTCATTGCTACTTCATAACTGTAATTTTGCAGTGGGAGGAGTAGTGCCATGTCATTGGTGTCAGTGGAAGGAGTAGTGCCCCATCACTGATGTCAGTGGGAGGAATAGTGCCCCATCGTTGGTGTCAGTGGGAGGAATAGTGCCCCATCGTTGGTGTCAGTGGGAGGAATAGTGCCCCATCGTTGGTGTCAGTGGGAGGAATAGTGCCCCATCGTTGGTGTCAGTGGGAGGAATAGTGCCCCATCGTTGGTGTCAGTGGGAGGAATAGTGCCCCATCGTTGGTGTCAGTGGGAGGAATAGTGCCCCATCGTTGGTGTCAGTGGGAGGAATAGTGCCCCATCGTTGGTGTCAGTGGGAGGAATAGTGCCCCATCGTTGGTGTCAGTGGGAGGAATAGTGCCCCATCGTTGGTGTCAGTGGGAGGAATAGTGCCCCATCGTTGGTGTCAGTGGGAGGAATAGTGCCCCATCGTTGGTGTCAGTGGGAGGAATAGTGCCCCATCGTTGGTGTCAGTGGGAGGAATAGTGCCCCATCGTTGGTGTCAGTGGGAGGAGTAGTGCCCCATCGTTGGTGTCAGTGGGAGGAGTAGTGCCCCATCGTTGGTGTCAGTGGGGGGAGTAGTGCCCCATCGTTGGTGTCATGTGGGGGGAGTAGTGCCCCATCGTTGGTGTCAGTGGGGGGAGTAGTGCCCCATCGTTGGTGTCAGTGGGGGGAGTAGTGCTCCATCACTGGTGTCAGTGGGAGGAGTAGTGCTCCATCACTGGAGTCAGTGGGAGGAGTAGTGCTCCATCACTGGTGTCAGTGGGAGGAATAGTGCCCCATCATTGGTGTCAGTGGGAGGAGTAGTGCCCCATCATTGGTGTCAGTGGGAGGAGTAGTGCCCCATCATTGGTGTCAGTGGGAGGAGTAGTGCCCCATCATTGGTGTCAGTGGGGGGAGTAGTGCCCCATCATTGGTGTCAGTGGGGGGAGTAGTGCCCCATCATTGGTGTCAGTGGGGGGAGTAGTGCTCCATCACTGGTGTCAGTGGGGGGAGTAGTGCCCCATCACTGGTGTCAGTGGGGGGAGTAGTGCCCCATCACTGGTGTCAGTGGGGGGAGTAGTGCTCCATCACTGGTGTCAGTGGGAGGAATAGTGCCACATCATTGGTGTCAGTGGGAGGAATAGTGCCCCATCATTGGTGTCAGTGGGGGGAGTAGTGCCCCATCATTGGTGTCAGTGGGAGGAATAGTGCCCCATCACTGGTGTCAGTGGGGGGAGTAGTGCCCCATCACTGGTGTCAGTGGGAGTAGTGCCCCATCACTGGTGTCAGTGGGAGGAATAGTGCCACATCATTGGTGTCAGTGGGAGGAATAGTGCCCCATCATTGGTGTCAGTGGGAGGAATAGTGCCCCATCATTGATGTCAGTGTGGTGGAGGGGAGAATAGTGCCCCATCATTGGGGTCAGGGGGGGGGGGAAATAGTGTCCCATCGTTGGTGTCAGTGGGGGGAGGAATAGTGCCCCATCATTGGTGTCAGTGGGAGGAATAGTGCCCCATCATTGATGTCAGTGTGGTGGAGGGGAGAATAGTGCCCCATCATTGGGGTCAGGGGGGGGGGGAAATAGTGCCCCATCGTTGGTGTCAGTGGGGGGAGGAATAGTGCCCCATCGTTGGTGTCAGTGGGGGGAGGAATACTGCCCCATCGTTGGTGTCAGTGGGGGGAGGAATACTGCCCCATCGTTGGTGTCAGTGGGGGGAGGAATACTGCCCCATCGTTGGTGTCAGTGGGGGGAGGAATACTGCCCCATCGTTGGTGTCAGTGGGGGGAGGAATACTGCCCCATCGTTGGTGTCAGTGGGGGGAGGAATACTGCCCCATCGTTGGTGTCAGTGGGGGGAGGAATACTGCCCCATCGTTGGTGTCAGTGGGGGGAGGAATGGTGCCCCATCGTTGGTATTAGTGACACAAATGATGGGGCACTATTCCTCCCACTGACACCAATGATACTTACCTTGCTGACCCCTGCTCCAGCCTGGGCTCGCTCTCTCACTTACCTGTCAGCTGTCTTCCTTCTCTGGCCGCTCTCCTCTTCACTCGCTCCCTCGGTCTTCTTTGATGTACGCGCGCTGCCGCTTGGCTCCTCCTCTCCAAGCTCCACCTCCTCGCCGGTGATTGGCCGCCTGTGTGCCTCTCCTGAGCTACAGTTCCGGTGGCCAATCAGCGGCGAGGAGGCGGAGCTGCTGAGCGATCCCGGAGGTGTGGCCGGGTGACAGCAGCGTATCATCCCGCCCACACATCGCCGGAGACTGCAGCGGTGTCTCGGTTCCTAAGACCATCGGAAATATGTGTTTTCCGTTGGTCTTAGGCGACCCCTGGGAAATGGTCGTTCGACCCCCAAAGGGGTCGCGACCCCCAGGTTGAGAACCGCTGCCCTAGTGGCTATAGAGGTCTGGTTCCAGCAGGAGCGCCCTATGGACTATACACTTAGAAATATGCAATCAACCTGCCGGAGCTTGCAGTAATGTGCAAGCAAGTCTAACCTTTTGAAAAGTGTATTTAAACCCAACAACAAAAAAAAAAATAATAATATATTGAGGATTACCATTTGTTAGATTTAAGGGATCCATCAGTTTTCTGTGTCTCAGGATTTTTTTTTCTTTTTTTGTACCCAGTAATCTAGCCAGAAACACACTCCCTGTCCTTGGGTGTCAATCCTCTTCTTCATAACATAGAAGGCAGGGGTTCTGTAGTCATCAGAGAAAAATTAGAATATTGTAGCTAATAAGAGTGCAGCACAGGCAGAGAGCACAGGAAGTTACTAACTGATAGGTTTTCTGGAAATCAGTAGGTATTAGTCTGAACTTATTGAACAGATATAACAAAACACTTTAAAGGATATATATAATATCAGCTTTTGGAACATGTTACATGTTCCAACTGTCTTTAGGGTAGAACATATATTATGTTCCAGCTCCTGCTGCCTCTCCACTCGACTATCCCCCCCCCCCCAGTGTGACAACTGGAGGGTGATATTCTCCCCACACCCACTGTCCTTTTGGGACTCCACCAAAACGGCTGTGTAATTCATTCACTGTTTCCTGTGAATGAACTACATCATCCAACACAGCAGATGGCTTGCCGTTCTGAATGAACTGTGGGGGCACTGATTTGTGCCCTAGTAGTTCATTCACAAGTCCTACTTTCAAACTGACAGCCCAAAAAGAGGTACAGATTGAGGGCCGTGGGGCTGGTCTGCAGAAGTCTGACATTGCACCCATGGTCCATTGATCACTGGTGCAATACTTTCCAGGTTCCTGCAAGAAAAATAATACATGCACATTTTTTTTCTGTAAAGACATGTACATTTATTATTTTTTCTAATAAGTGGAACTTACCCTTAATGGTATAATTACCAGACCGAAAGGCACCCAATAAAAGAAGTCCATTGTTTGGGTTTACACTATAGTTATCTTTTAAAATGTTTTTTAAAACACTCCTGTGGCTGAAAACCATGCAATTTGGGCTATGTAGACTTTAAGTGACATGGGGAAACTTGGAATCAGGTTTTATTCGTTAAAGGCAAGTGGCTTTTTTACTTATAATGATAATAAGGTAAAATAGCAATAATGACAGTAGAGAAAAAAGGAAACAAGAATGAAGAAAAAATGAAAAGAGCACAATATCTTATGGGATCAGGCTTGTTGCAGCAGCCCTAAAAATGGGGGCCCTAAATATAGGAAATCCGAGGAGACCTATGTGTCATCAAACTGTTATGTAATGACTTCTTTTGTTGTGCCTTTTCAGTTTGCTCTTGATCTAGTATGTCAGTAAGTGAATTTTACTGTGTTATTTACAATAAAGGTTCCCTACGCCTCAATGTGATTTATTGCACACATATATAATGTGATTTTCTCTGACACATAAGAAGCATTTTATAACCGTACTACCCTCCCTTACGTCTGTCTTCAGTGTTCACTTACACTTAAGAGGATTTTTGTCAGCTTTAGTTGAAAGCAGCAGTACAAGTAAAGAGTAAGAAAATAATTCAGTGCTACTCAGGTTTACGGTACTTTAAAGGCAATATGGTAATATCCTCCATCTGCAAATGACTGTGCCTAATACAATTGCATTTTAAACTCATTATGGAAGTCAAATAATTGTATGTTTTTATTTTAGTATATTCAGCATTGAATTCATAATTTGCAGCAAATGTCTTCACTTTTATTTATTACCTATATTTATAGTGTTTAAATATCCAGCACTTTATATGGGCCATTAATGTCAGTACCTGTCAATGCTAACACCTCCATTGTATTAATTTAAGCGCACACACACCTTGAGCCAATTTCTTTAAAATCTCAAATGACCTAAAAGTATGTTTATGGATTTTGGTCGAAAACCCATGCACAGAGTGAACTTCTAAACTATACGAATACTGAACTCAGGGCTATAGCACTGAGAGGCAAATGCATTTATCGCTTAGGTGCCATACTGCCTGATGACAAGTTTCATTCATGTATCTTCTTTGATAAGTGTCAGAAAATATGGCATATTTGCCTCTGGCAAGATGAAGTGCACTTATCCTCATCTCCAGCTGTAGACATGAATACTTAAGTCTCAAAGGTACAAGGAAAAAAAGAACATTATTTAGAATGCATGTTTGAAATTTAGCTTTGAAATATATTCAGTCCCATGTGGTGGGCTCTGTGAAAAGTTGAAGGTGAGGTTATTCATGCATTTTTAAATTAGGGAAAACAATGAAGACAATGCAGAATCTCCTACAAGATTTTTTTTAATGTTAAGTAAAATCTTGGCACTGAATCTGAGTGACTTTGGAGTCTAATGCTAATCATGCACTACCCACTTGAATTGATGGGTCAAAAGAGTGTATATCTGCACCAGTAAAGTTCAGAATACTCCTTTTTTCACTTCCATAAAAGCAGCTACAAAAAGGAAGAAGCAGTCACTCTATGACCAAGCATTAAACACATGAGAGGTCTACGTTTTCCTTTGTGTACCTTCTTTTATGGATTTACATGAATAAAGGAGTATTTTAAACTTTACTTGATGTGCAGTCACCCACTATCTCAACCTTGCTTCTCAGTGTCGAGAAGTACTTGAGCAGTTTCCTTATGCTTTTTGATCCACTTGAATTGCTTCTACCCTGGCAGGGGCGGACTGACAACTCATGGAGCCCCCGGGCAATAGGAGATCATGGGACCCCTGTGTCCTTGCCCAAGCTCAAAAAAGCCTATGAAAAAGGTACCAGGGGCATATCATGGGGCTCCCTACTGACCCCGGGCCCTCGGGCAGTGCCAGAGTTTCCAAATGGTCAGTCCGCCCCTGTACCCTGGCCATTACTGGGCAATAAAGGGTCAAGTGGTGCCAGACTGGGAATAGACCTGGCATATAACATACACCATACCACACATATATACGAGTGTTACCTATATAAAATGCTTAACCTCTGTGGAATTCATAATTAAGTGCTGACTCAATTTGGTTTAGGAATGCAATTGCAAGAATAAAGACTGATGCAAATATTACTAATTCATCATAAAAGGGTTGATTTTAGCTCTCGCTGACTTAAAGATAGACTTTTCTAACATTTTCCATTGTGGCTAAAATGCTGTCCCAATATTACAGATAAAATTAATAACACATGTACAAGCCTATAGCCAGATTTATCCTACCCATACCTGGTAGAAAGAGGCACCTCTTAATTTTTTTTTTGTAAAATAATGACAACCTGATCCAACAGTGCTCTCTTTAAATTTGCTGAACAAAATTCACTGTCACGGTCTAGCTTGCAGATTTCTGTTTGTGAAACTCTTACCTCCTTTCTGCAATTCACCTATGGGTGTTGCCTGCTATACTGTGGGTTTATATCCTTTTCTCTTCTATTACTCCCTGTTTGCTTCCCTATTTATACACATGCTTACTAGAGTGCACCTTGCCTGAGCAACTTCACAGTTCTCTGAGCTCCTGTCTGTGTACTACTGTGTATCTTGTCTGACAACCCATGTACCAATCCTTGCTTTATCTACTGTCTATGCTTGCCTGCTGCCTGCCCTGACCTAAGCTTCTTTCCTGGTTTTCCCTTCTGTCTCCTGCTGTTGTAGTCCACACTGGCTTAGTGGTCTCCGCATTCTCAGCTGGGCGTACCTGGGGGCCATGACCTGGTTTGAGCTTGTAGCAAGGTCATCCCCACCATCAGGGGCCCTGGTAAAGAAGCAGGCTGGGGCTTAGACTCCGCACCCTGGGGAATCCCAAGTTGGCGAACTACAAGGGCTCACTTCCATTGAAATCTGACATTCACCACTATTGCTAGTATTCTAAAAGACCTGGCATGGCATGACCATATTGTACTGAACAGTGGAAAAGGCTTAAAAAGGCATGGTTAAATATAGCCTGAGAATTCTCACTGTATACGCTGCACTCATTCAGTATTCCACACCAAATATGCAGAATCATTGTGCCACATGGATAGCAGACACACATAAACCTCAACACAAAGGACAACTTTTGAAAAAGTAAACACTTCCACTGCATATGCTTTTCTACACACAGACTATAGACCTAGACTTAACATGTTGCCTTAAAGGAGAACTTCATTAAAACAGTTGAGGACCACTTACCAACTGGGAAATTTTGAGGCAATAACAACTATGGGCTTACAATATGCAGGAGCCCAGAGCATGCAGTATACATCACATCTTACAGTGTGCAATAGTCCAAATTATTTAACATACATCTTAACTTACCAAATGCAGTGGTCCAGGGTATTTAACATACAGCACAACATACAGAAGTTAACTGTTTGAGGTATGAAACATACAGCACAGTTTACAGAGTTAAGCCAGCCATAGATGAATTGAATCTTGGCCGGTTTAGCAGGGACCAGTCGAGATTCAATTAATCTGTAGCAGGCTGGTTGTACTAAGCTTGATCCATCGATCAACTTGAGTACAACCAGTCGGATTTTTTGCATGGGATTACTGCCCATGGCTATAGCGGCCAGTAGTAATCATTGTGTTCTGACGGCAGGGAAGGCTTCCTGCAGCAGAACACCATAACACTGTGGGAGGGAAAAATTGCTTGATTCCCCCAACAACACAGTCATTGTTGATGAGGGAATCAACTAATTTTTCACCGGTTGCAGGAAAGAAAAATTGCATCACTTAAGGCTTGCCTTAGGCGGTCAAGGGTATGTAATATATAGCACAGTTTACACTTTAAATACACGTAATAAGTGATAAGCTTTTCATTAAGCAGAAGAGTCTAGGAGACCCTTTTGCCATAGTTGTTGAAGTGACTATGAGCTAATAGCAGAAGGGAATGCAGCTAACGTAAGACTTACTGAGCTAGTCAGCTACCAGCAGTTCTTTTTGCAATAAGCCTTATGTCCTTGGCAGTAAATAGGATAAAATACCAAGTGAGAAAGATATGATCTGACTTCCTGGTGCCCAACACAAGGCCCAGGGGCCGTATTCAACCCACTAGCACTCTGAACATGGCCCACAGCATCTTTGGCTATGCTGGTCACCTGAATCCCTGGCAAAGTCTGACATGTTGGGCACCAGGGAGAGAAAGAAAAATAAATCACGGTGCCTGTGACTTATTCTCCTATTCAGGAGATTCAATAAATGCTTCTTCTGCTATCCTGCTATCTCGCTCTTATTAGGCAAAAAGCCCCCAGCAGCCGCCAGTATAAACTTATGCTCATTGACAACAGCAGCTCAGCGCCGGTGTGCAGCCAGCAGGGGAAGCAGCTCCCTCTGTGACTGCAGTGCTTCCTGAACTAGATCACATTACAATGTGTACCTGCACTTTATGTTTAGCCCTCCAGGCACACCAGATGTAGATTGTTTGTTTTCCACTGTATACTATTTATTCTTTTTTGGATGCAGTGTTGGTCTTTTCATTCTGGTGAGCAAGTAGGAGTTCTTAGTTTGATGAGATGCATGTGCTTATGTAGACAGTTTGTTTTATGATTGTTTTACAATAGTTACTTATCTGGCCAAATCAATCTTCTTTCACACAGCAAGAGCAGAATGTATTTCATGCATTATTCCTGCCTCGCTGTTGTGCTAGCTTCATCATCAAACATTTTTTGGTAGGATTTTATTATTGTGTGGATGTTCGTGCCTATCTGTGTATTTGGGCTGTCAGTGTGGATCACACCCTTGGAAGCAACTCATATACTAAGTAACTAGCTAAGAAAAAAGTTGGGGTGAAGCTCTGTGCACAGTTGTCTGTGGAACTTGGGGATGGTATACCACACATCAGCATGACCGGCATGATTTACATTGCATTATGGTAATGCATAGGTCAGACAGGGCATCATTTTTTAAACACAAAGCACAACAATGCAAAGATTGCTTGCACTGCACTGCAGCAAAGGTGCATTGGGGTTCCTTTCAAACTGAAATGCACAACACAGGCAATCATTACTTACTTACACTTACTGTGCATTGTGTAAGTGCATATTTCCATAATACATATTGTTAAAGTTTTTCCTTACACAACTGTAATATAGCCTTTTCAGATTAGTGAGTTGCAGTAATGTGCATTAAAATGTGCATTTTATGTACAGAGCAAAGTGCAATACATTGTAGTGCCATTCATTTTGAACAGCACCACAATGAGTATAAAAACGGCACTACAACACCCTTGTGTCTTTTTGTGCACCAAAAGGCAGAGATGAGAACCCACATAGATGTGGTGTACTGCCTTGAAAAAAGAGTGCAAATCCTTTTATTGTGCACAAACATACTATCTCTTTAAAGACTCCATCTTTCTTCTTGTGCTATATTTACTGTGGAGTGTAACATGAAACATGGTCTGAGTTCTCAGTCCCAACTCTCAAACAGATCCCCCTTCACTTATAGAATGTGGGGGGTCTTCTGGCTATTGGATCCTGTCATATTTGAATTTGGCATGGCTGTGAATGGTTCCAGTTGAGCAGTTGCATCATTCTTTCACAGAGGTCTGTGAATGAAAAACCTTTAAGTCTCATCTGCCACTACAGCAGTAGGACTCGTAGTTCTTGATGCAGCACAAGTACAATGTTGTCACTGCACTTGTATTCAAGTCTGCAGGATACTAATACATATGTTATTGTGCAGATCCTTGGAAATGTCAGAGGTCTCGCTTGAGGACCTCTTTATTTAAAAAGTTGCCCACCATAGATCTGATTTGTACAAGTGTGAGATCTGCCCTTGAGTTTATTTATTCAAAGGTTATCTCAATAAGGCATATTAGGTTGATAGTAAAAAAAAAGCCATATAAATGAGTATAATCAGCCAAGTTATGGTGAGATGGGCTAAAAGGAAGTGAAAACACCTCCTCTGTACCACTGCAAAGCACTGTACTGCCTTCTTACAAGATAAGTTATCTTCGCGTCTCACTCACATCAGAGATTCAAAAAATAGAAGGTTTATTCCTCATTTTGTGGAAGACAGCAGAGACATACAGATCATTTCTTTATGTCCCTGTAAATTTATGTAACCTGCTTTACATTATTTTGAATCTGGAACCACTGGTTTATAAAGCAGATGCAGCCTAATATTATAGAACAGTGGCATACCAAGGGTCGTTTAATGAGTGCACTCTGCCGTTGGTACAGCCAGCTTCAGGGCACTGTTCCAGTGCAAAATAGCCAGGTGGATTTGTTTCCCATCCAATGGTGTATGCATCTGGTGCCAATGTTATCAGCAGAGCCAGTGATGCTAGAGCAATATATGGAGCCTCCTGCTGCTTGAGGTAAGTAGTACAACTGACACCAATGATATTTTTATGTGTCTCATTTTGTGAACATATTGCAGATATGGAACATTTGCTCCAGTTTTTAGTCCAAACCCACTCTTCAGAAGGGTGATCAAACCGATCAAAGCTGTGTTAACAGAAGGTTCCATGAACCTAGTGGGAAGTCTGTGAACCTCATACATAGCACCAAACGTTATTGAAGTCTATCAGAGGAGAATCATGTAATTTGTTTTCTAGCCTTTAGGCTTATTTGCTAGCTGATGTTAAAAAAGGACATGGGTAGCTGGGCACTGCCACCGAGGACATGTACCAATGCCGAATACAAAATGAGGAAAAAAAATAACAAAAGTTCTTTTCATGCAGTTTAAAGGGCAACATTGCAATACATAAATCCTTTAAATAACATGCTGGCAGAATGCCTTAAAGCAGTATTAAATCAAAAAGCAAGCATTTAGTATATTGCAATTCTTACGAGATAATGTGATTGCTGTATCAGTTTTCTTTTTTTAGTCTTACAGGGTGGAGACAAGCCATTTGCTACTGACAGGGGTGCTTACAATGTTCAGTGTTTATTTCTGTAAAACCCTTCCCAAAAGGGAAAACACTGCTTGCTGTAACTGTTTATAAAGTGTTAGCTGGAATTCAGTTTCAATTTAGTAGCGTATCTAAATCTGCTTGTACATTTAACACTCCCCTACCCTGAGATTGACAATGCTGCTGTTCAAAACTGCCTCCTGTGTTCCTTTCTACCGAGTGAGGGCACTCTGATACAGGAGGTATGTTACTGGCCAGATATCCAGGGGAAAACAGAGGGGAAAAAAGCCTAAAAAAGGAAAACGAATGCTATTACAAGGGGCGTTCAATGGCAAACTGGGACTCTTAATTTTACAGGTATAAAAAGGGATGCTAGCATGGTGGTACTAGATGCAGTAGTAAGTGGCAAGTGTGTCCTAGTACTGATAGGTGGCGCACATGTCATCTAGATATCTACAGAAGACTTCAAGCACAGTAGAGTGAAGAGATTCTCAGCAGCAGTAAGACATATGAATGGTGTAAACATTTCAAAGATGGCCGTACGTCTGTCAGTAGAGATTCCCAACCTGGTGGTCTCCAGTCCACACCAGTCATTCCTGTGAACATTCAGTGTGTGAAAAGCCTGATCCTGGGTAATCAACGCATAACATGTCGTGAAATTGCACAAGAGACAAAAAACTAAGCCCTTATCCAGACATGCAAATTGGGTGTCTTCCTGTTCCATGCCAGGCCACATGTGTTTTAAATTGGAAGGGGGTATACCTTGGATAGTGGACAGCCAAAGCTTCCATCCCCCATATCCTGTCCTGTTTTTTTTTTGGGTTTTTTTTAATCTGAAATATATATGCCTCAGAGCAATGAGCATGGGGTACATTAGTTCCCCTTTTCACTCATTTCCAAAAAATGTCAAACGTTAATAAAGGCATCACACCGTGAAAAAGTCCTTTATTATAAAAAAAAAAAGTAAATCATGTCCCACAGTGTAAATCCAGCATTAATAACGTAGCAATCGAAACCCACTATTAACCATGATGACACATTTGCCTGATGATGCTCCCTCACCCATACTTCCATCGCAAATGACAATCTTTGCAGTAGTGTCAATGCAGTGCATGTGATCAATGACCATGACCAAATTTGGATCTCTGGCTGCTTTGTTGACATTCTAGCAGCCTGGGATTCAGGTGGGCGAACTAGTTCAATATGGCCAATTTGTTTGGCGATTTGCCGAACCATGAAAAGCCTGGGTTCAGGATAAACTTACAACCAACCTCAACCTAAAGCTCATATGCCTGATTTCAGTGTCTTAATTTTGTGGCTCATACTTATTAAGCAGTGACTGTTGTTTGTGTCTGCACATAAAAAATATAACCGCAAAGGTCAAGACTTGCTCAATGCTTGTATAGCTTCTACTATCACAGGTAAGATAGGTTCTTTTGATTTCTAAACATCATTGATCAGTTCAGAAAAAGAAAGGCACTTTAAGACTGGTATTAGTGTACTGTAATTAATGACCTGCAGAACCTTTTTTGTGGGTTGGAAACTTGAGTGGGAAAAATGCATAATGACCCAAATCCACGTTAATGTGCATTTTGTTCTTTATAAAGATGAATACTAAAAAAGTTTTTATACTGCCAATGTGTTACAAATATATTTAATGTCTGCAGCCTTTTCTTCTACCCTGTATTCCTTTCATAACATTAAAGTGGATCAGAGGGACAGGGTAAAACAAAAAGGTGCCAGTGTCTGTCTCTTATGTGAGAAGTAATCTCAAAGTGAGTTTGAAAGAGGACCTTGTTGATGGAGAGTGTGATGGTGCTGAGGCATTATGGGTGGAATTGCATATTGGTGTGCATACTGCAAAGTTAATTATTGAAGTTTGTAACCAGCCCGCAGTGTTAAGCCAGCCATAGATGGATTGAATATCGACTGGTTCAGCAGGGACTGGCCAAGATTCAACCCTTTTATGGGCAGATTGCTTGCACTGAAGTTAATTTGATTGATTACTGCTGGTTGCTGTAGCCTTTAGAAGTGATCATTGCATTCTGCCAGCAGGGAAAGCTCCCAACTGGCAGAACACAATAGTGCTGCAGGAGGGATTCCCCCATCAATATTGACTGTGTTGATAAGGGAATTGAGCGATTTTCTTTCCTGCAACCCAACGTTGCAGGAAAGAAAACTGCATCATTTATGGCTTGTGTTGATGAGGAGGTGGAGACTCAGCTTTATACACAGATAGTAAGGGCTGTATGAGTTGGGCGAGTGGTTATATTGGAGATTTTAACTACCCTGAAATTGATCGGTCTAATGGTACTAACGGAACAGTAAAAGGGCAGAAATGTGTAAATGTATTACAAGATAATTTTATGGTATGTTTATAAGCTCCGTCTATATGCTTTGCTAGACTTGATAATCTCAAACAAAAATGCCAAAGCACATACTGGAAAGATAAAAACTGTTAATTTTTATAGAGCAAATTTTCCAGTGCTGATGACTGCTCTCCAAGATCTAACTTGGCCATCCATGAATTTGCTCAGTTTTTTAGTGCATGGCCAGCTTTAGACTGGGAGGAAAAACAGAAATGGGAATGTTTCAAATGTATGCAAACACAATGCAAAATATATCATCATGGGCAATACGTTTAAAAAGCCAAAAGTAAAACTTTTGTGGCTCACATTCAATGTTAAAAAAAACATAAAGAATAAAAGCGTATTTAAAAAATCATCATTCATAAGTTACAAAGGATATAACAATATTTGTGAAAAGGAAATCAAAAAGGAACAACATGTTGTGAAAGAAAGTAAAACAAACTCCAAAAAAAGAGATCAAGTCTGAGAATGTAGGCCCTTACAAGATAACTCAAAGTTAACACTGTATACAAGGGAACCAGTGAAGCTTAAGTTCATATTGGGAATAATATTGTCACAGTCATAAAGGAACCAAAATGGTTCAAAATGTTTATGGTTTAGAACAGTAAAGGTGAATAAAGCTTCTGGATCAGATAGCTTACAACCATGTAGCCTCAATGAGCTAACCTATATTATTTCTGAGCTATTGTTTCAAATTTTTGAGACTATTAATGTCTGGTGTGGTACCAATGGATTGGTGGCACAAGACCAATTTGGTGCCTATATTTGAAAAAGGGATCAAAGTCTTTAACAATTAACTACAGATCTGTTAATTTAAAGCTGTTCTCCAGCTTTCTGTAAAAAATTAAAAGTCTGCAGTTACAAAAATTGTAGCTGCTGACACTTAAAAAAACATCCATTCACCTGTCCCACAATCCAGCAATGTTCTCACCACAGCTGTTCTGTCCAGCGGTGTCCTGTCCCAAGTGTCGGCATCTCAACCATGGGCATTCGGCTGTGACAGCTTGCAGCTTCACAGCTGGGTGCCCACTGAGCATGCACGAGTAGCACTTTGCATTGTGAATGGTCTAGCAGTCCCAGAACACTGCGGGTGGAAGGGAGAGCAAATTCCACTTTTGATTGTCAAAATTGGGTCCCCTCTCCTCCCTGTTCCCGAAAATCTTTCATTTCTCTACCAGTAGTGGGGGAGCAGGCTTTAAAGCGAAACTTCCCCTTTTGAGTGGAGCTCCACTTTAACTTCTAGAAGTACAAAGATATGAGAGCCATTGACAATGATATACCAGATTAGACCACTGTGCAAACATATTACTCTGCACAAGACCTGAAGACCAGGAAAACTTTGCTAAGTACTTTTCACTTTCTCAAATACACTGGAGAAAACCACTAATTGTAACTTGCTAAAGTGGGTGTGAGCAATGTATCCTAGGCTTTATCTGGCACAGTGAACTTCCAGCCATGACATCATCCAGCTATTAGAGGAGGAACACAAGACATGGAGCATATTAAAAGGCATGTTCCACTAAACACTTGGTGAGGAGGATTTCCTAATCCCTCTGACACCAATCATTGAAAACTATTTCCCTTTGACACTTAATGGGTACTCTTCTTCCCTCGGACACCATCGATGGGAAATTATTCCTTAAACTGACACCAATTGAGTGCTTTTCCTTTCCTGACACTAATGATGGGTCACTATTCCTCCCATTGACATGACTGATGGGTCACTATTCCTTCCAATGAACCCAACGATAGGGAACTACTCCTCCTACAGACAACACCAATGGGTACTATTCCTCCCACTGCCACCAGCCACGGGGAATTATTTTTCCTGCTGACTTCATCAATGGGGCACTATTTCTCCCACTGATAATGGTGGGGCACTATTCCTCTGACTGACTGCATTTCTTGTTCCCACTGAACACCAAAACCGGAGCATTTTTTACTTTTTCTGATGCTGGGGAATTTTTATTCCCACTCATGTCCCAATCATGTCTTTTTTTACACCCACAGACCACTGACAGGAAAACATTTTCTACTCTCACTGACCTCCGATGCTGGAGATTTCTTTACTCCTTTTGGCCACAGTTTATCCCCCCAGCAGTTAGATGGACAGTGAATTGGCTCTTTGTTTAAAAAGTTTTAGGACCCCTGCTCTAACTCTTGACCACTCTATTCAAAATTTAAAGTTGGGGTTTAGATCATGCTTTGATTCACTTATTCAATTATTAGTTTTCATATACTTGCAAAAATTGGAAAGTTATATTGGGCTTTCCTGATTAGCAGGTGGACCCCTGGCTGTGAAAGTTCAGTTCAAACCCATACTTGTATATAAAAATATAAAGGTATTTGCTATATGAAAATTCCTAATATAGTTAAGTGCCAGTGCAATAATTAATTGTGTCACTAATGCCCTATCTACTTAATAATAGTGACAGCTTGAACATGCCACAGAATTTTGAAAATGCGGCCTGGTATTCTTCTGAAAAACATCTCAATACTGTCTTTTTCTGTGCAGTGAAAAGCTGTCACGGTGGCAACATTAGAACTGGCTGCATGTTGCTAGTTGGAAAATATACTTAGAAATCCAGAAATAGCATCAAAGGTGTTCCCGAGCACAGTTGGAGGAGTCTCAGTTGAGTATTACACTTTTTTTTTGGTGAAATACTCTACTGCAACAGTGTGTTAAAATAAGCATAAAAGAAATGTAGTACAGAGATTTACAGCAGGCAAGAGAAAATAAAATGAGTCTAATTCTTCTTTTTTTGCGGATTTCTTTGTGCTACTATAAATAAAAAGCATGGTTCAAGCCAGGTTCAGCAAGGGGCTAAAATAATGAGTCCAAGGTCAGTATTCTGTAATTTTTTTTTATAGCTGTCACTTTGATTTTTTTATTTTGGGTGTGGGACTCCAACATAAGTGGACCTTGCATTTTCATTTAAGGTCTTTTTTAACCCTTAATCCCCAAAGCCATTTTTGCGTTGTTTGCACACATGTTTAAAAAAATAATTTTAGGCCTGAAAGTTACATAAAACCCCCAACACTATATATATAGTGAAGGAAATAAGTATTTGATCCCCTGCTGATTTTGAATGTTTGCCCACTCACAAAGAAATGATCAGTCTAAAAATCGAATGGTAGGTGTATTGTAACACTGAGAGACAGAATAGCAACAAAAAAATCTAAAGAAATGCATGTCTAATAAAGTATGCATTGATTTGCATGTTCATGATGGTAATAAGTATTTGATCCCCTATCATTCAGTAGGATTTCTGGCTAACAGGTGTCTTTCATACAGGTAACAAGCTGAGATTAGAAGCAGTCTCCTAAAGGGAGTGCTGTTAATCTCATTTTGTTACCTGTATAAAAGACACCTGTCCACAGGAGCAATCAAACAATCAGATTCCAAACTCTCCACCATGGCAAAGACCAAAGAGCTGTCCAAGGATGTCAGGGACAAGATTGTAGACCTACACAAGGCTGGACTGGGCTACCAAACTATTGCCAAGCAGCTTGGTGAGAAAGTGACAACAGTTAGTGCAATCATTCGTAAATGCAAGAAACACAGGAGCAATCAAACAATCAGATTCCAAACTCTCCACCATGGCAAAGACCAAAGAGCTGTCCAATAATGTCAGAGACAAGATTGTAGACCTACACAATCCTGGACTGGGCTACCAAACTATCGCCAAGCAGCTTGATGAGAAGGTGACAACAGTTGGTGCAATCATTTGCAAATGGAAGAAACACAAAACAACTGTTAGTCTCCCTAGGTCTGGTGCACCATGCAAGATCTCACCTCGTGGAGTGTCAATGATCAAGAGAACAGTGAGGAATCATCCCAGAACTACACATGAGGATCTTGTCAATAATCTCCAGGCATCTGGGACCACAGTCACCAAGAAAACAAGGTCCCTCTGCTCAAGAAAGCACATGTCTAGGTCCGTCTGAAGTTTGGCACTGAACATCTGAATGATGCAGAGTTGGACTGGTTGAAAGTGGTCAGATGAGACCAAAATCGAGCTCTTTGGCATCAACTCAACTCGCTGTGTTTGGAGGAGGAGGAATGCTGCCTATGACCCCAAGAACACCATCCCAACTGTCAAAGATGGTGATGGAAACATTCTGCTTTCGGGGTGTTTTTCTGCTAAGGGGACAGGACAACTGCGCCGCATCAAAGGGAGGATGAACTGGGCAATGTACCATCAAATCTTGGGTGAGAACCTTCTTCCCTCAGCCAGGGCATTGAAAATGGGTCGTGGATGGGTGTTCCAGCATGACAATGACCCAAAACACACGGCCAAGGCAACAAAGGAGTGTCTCAAGAAGAAGCACATTAAGGTCCTGGAGTGGCCTATCCAGTCTCCAGACTTTAATCCGATTGAAAATCTGTGGAGGGAGCTGAAAGTTCAAGTTGCCAAACGTCAGCCACCAAACCTTAATAGACTTGGACAGGATCTGCCAAGAGGAGTGGGCCAAAATCTCTCCTGAGATGTGTGCAAACCTGGTGGACAACTACAGGAAACGTCTGACCTCTGTGATTGCCAACAAGAGATTTGCCACTAAGTCCTAAGTCATGTTTTGTGAAGGGGATCAAATACTTACAGTTGCAAGAAAAAGTATGTGAACCCCTTGGGATTACGTGGAGTTTTGCATGAATTGGGCATAAAATGTGCTCTGAACGTCATCTAAGTCACAACAATAGAAGAACACAGTCTGCTGAACACAATACTACACAAACATTAGATGTTGCCATGGTTTAATTGCACATAACATGTAAACATTCACAGTGCAGGGAGGAAAAAGTATGTGAGGCCCTAGCTTAATGACTTCTCCTAGAGCTAATTGGAGCCAGGAGTGAGCCAACCTTGACTCCAATCAGTGTGATGATATTGGATGTGTTGCTGACAGCTGTCCTGCCCTTAAAAAACACACACCTGTTTTGGGTTTACTGGTTTCAAGAAGCACTATCTGATGTGAACCATGCCTCGCAGAAAAGAGCTCTCAGAAGACCTACGATCAAGAATTGTTGACTTGCATGAAGCTGGAAAGGGTTACAAAAGTATCTCCAAAAGCCTTGATGTTCATGTGTCCACGGTAAGACAGCCTGTCTACAAATGGAGAAAGTTTAGCACTGTTGCTACTCTCCCTAGGCGTGGTCATCCTGTAAAAATGACTGCAAGAGCACAGCGCAGAATGCTGCATGAGGTAAAGAAGAATCCCAGAGTGTCAGCTAAAGACCTACAGAAATCTCTGGCACATGCTAACATTTTTGTTGACACATCTACAATAAGGAAAACATTAAACAAGAATGGAGTACATGGGAGGACACCACGGAGGAAGCCATTGCTGTCCAAAAAGAATATTGCAGCATGTTTGAAGTTTGCAAAAGAGCACCTGGATGTTCCACAGCACTACTGGCAAAATATACTGTGGACAGATGAAACCAAGATTGAGTTGTTTGGGAAGAACACACAACACTATGTGTGGAGAAAAAAAGGCACAGCACACCAACATCAAAACCTCATCCCCACTGTAAAACATGGCGGAGGGAGCATCATGGTTTGGGGCTGCTTTGCTGCCTCAGGGCCTGGACGGATTGTTGTCATTGATGGGAAAATGAATTCCAGAGTTTATCAAGACATTTTGCAGGAAAACGTACGACCATCTGTCTGCCAACTGAAGCTCCGCAGAGGATGGGTGATGCAACAGGACAATGACCCAAAGCATACAAGTAATTCAACAAAACAATGGCTGCAAAAGCACAGAATACGCCTTCTGGAGTGGCCCAGTCCGAGTCCTGACCTCAACCCGATTGAAATGCTGTGGCATGACCTTAAGAGAGCGATTCACACCAGACATCCCAAGAATATTGCTACACTGAAACAGTTTTTTGAAGAGGAGTGGTCCAAAATTACTCCAGATTGTTGTGCAGGTCTTATCTGCAACTACAGGAAACGTTTGGTTGAGGTTATTGCTGCCAAAGGAGGGTCAACCAGTTATTAAGTCCAAAGGTTCACATACTTTTTCCTCCCTGCACTGTGAATGTTTACATGTTATGTGCAGTTAAACCATGGCAACATCTAATGTTTGTGTAGTATTATGTTCAGCAGACTGTGTTCTTCTATTGTTGTGACTTAGATGACGTTCAGAGCACATTTTATGCCCAATTCATGCAAAACTCCACGTAATCCCAAGGGGTTCACATACTTTTTCTTGCAACTGTATTTCCCTCATGAACATGCAAATTAGTGCATCATTTGTTAGACATGCATTTCTTTTGAATTTTTTGTTGCTATTCTGTCTCTCAGTGTTACAATACACCTACCATTCGATTTTTAGACTGATCATTTCTTTGTGAGTGGGCAAACATGCAAAATCAGCAGGGGATCAAACACTTATTTCCTTCACTGTATTTTCAAAAGTAAAATTTTAGTAAAAAAATATACTTAAGTTAATTTTATAGCACACAAACGCAGTAAAGTATCCAATTTTTGATAACATATAAAAGATGAGGTTGCACCTAGTAAATAGATTCCCAACATGTCAAGCCTTAAAGTTCTGTTCACATGTAAAATGGCAACAAACTTCAGTACCCTATGTGATGATTTTTTTTGGTGACAGGTTCTCTTTAATGAGATACCAGGGGTCTTAAAGACCCCTGATGTCTCACCTGTACTCCAATGAATCTAATGCACTGTAGATTGTATTCCATTATGGCCATACTGGCTAGGAAAAGTGACACGAGGACCCAGAAGTGATGTTTTACAAGTTGCTTCCGAGTTAACAAGAGCCCGGGAAGACTGTGCACATGTGGAGGGGGGACAGCCTTTGCCGGGGTGTGAGGAAGCTATCAGATGGCTGCAGAGCCACCCAAAAGCTTCCATCTGAGAGCCGGCAGTCAACCTTTCAGATATTCACACTCCCAGCGGCCACAGCATGCTGGGAGCATGTGTAAAACCTTAAAGCATCAAAGTAGAGTTAAACGCAAAACTTTTTTTTTTAATCAGTTTGGATTGAGTAAGGGATGGTTATAAACCCTGTTTCTCATTGGGGAGATTTTTCTTCACTGTCTGTCCTATGGCCATAACAGAAAGTGAAAGGAAATCCCTCCGACTTGGGAAAATCCCTGGTTTTTACCAAGGTTACCAAAAATAGTGTCCCAAATGGAGAATTTCCTCTCTACTCCTGTTTTGAGGACAGACCAAAATGTGGTATTTTCTTTCACTTTCACTTTTGTTGATATTGGTAAGCAAGACAAATAGAGGGGGTGAATCTCCCTAACTGTGGCACAGACTGCAGTAACAACCTGACAGGTGTTCTAATTCCTCTCCGCCAAATGAATTTGGTTATAATTCAGATGTGCTTTTTAAGTGCAAGCAGTTTAAGTACCTAATTTCAGGTGGTATCAGATTCTTGTAGATTCTTTCAGTTCCTGTACAGTAGGGATGGAGGTTGAGAGGAACAGGCAGTACATGCAGCCAGTTTATTTTTGTACTGAAAAGAAGCATACTGATAGCAAGACCCAAGCAGAATAAGAGTGATGTGCGCTCATCACTGTGCTGCTTCTCCTTTTACTACCCAAGCACAGACCTGGATGAGTCCAGGATGACTTGGATTTAGAAGATATTGGTTATGATGCTGGCCTTCACATTGATGACATTAGTAGCAGAAAAAGCAAAATACTGTATTTGCACCTAGTGCTGAAACAAATGTGAAGGAAAGAGTCTTAAGTGAATAAACCCAAAGTCCAAAAAATGTCCAAAGATATAAACATAAATGAACCAAAGTCCAGAAAATATTCCAATTTATAGTCCACCCTTGGTTTCAGATTATCTTTTTCCACCCAGTGACCTCTCACATAAACACTTGTGCAATTGTGTCTTAACACACCTTTTAGATATGGCATTAACCAAATACATATACCTCTCATAAAATGATTGGCATAAATAATTTGTGGAAATCATGGGGGTCGCCCACCGTTCTTCCAACACACCAGCCAGTAAATCACCTCCTTCTATTGCTCCATCACCATGTATTTAAGAAAGAAGGAACTTACATAGTGTAATACTGCATACCCACTTTATTTGAATTGATAAAAACCTACTTACAATGGTATAAAGAAAAACTATGGTATAAATAATACATAGCACCCAGCTCTGCAATTACAGCTCTGCCATCCCCGACAGTGACAATGTGTAGGCAGAGTCACCGGCATCTCAGCCGGCCCTCCAACACATCACTTCGGAAGTGTCACTTGGGGATCAGTGGCTGACGTCACTTCCAGTTGCCATCTAGCCATTACGTGGCTACACCTCAGCTCTATTGGAACCTTAGAAACACTTTAATCGAAGTAAGCTTCACTTTAAAAAGTCATTCTTGTGCTCTAAAATATTCTGGTGGAAGGCTTTTAGAATATTTTTGAAACCCACAAGATCAAATTACCATTTTAAACAAGATCTCCACAACACACGATGGATTAGATGGGTGTACTGTGTATATTTCTCCCAACTCCATTCCATAGTTCTTCTGTTTAAAACAAAAACTATCATTATAATAATCGAGTAGTCTGGTGTAGTTGTTATTGTACAATTTGTCTAAAAGCTATGTGGTGATTTTCACTACATTTAAACTTTCATGCTGCACTATATTCTGTACTTGCTACATTATATTGTCACAATCACTTGCTACACTATATTGTCACAAAATTTTCACAATCAGAAGGATCTCTACCTAAAAAAAATCCTTTACAATGTAAACATTCCACAGGATATGTTGTTCACAGAGTTGTGTGTTGGCACAGCTCTGACTAATATAAAAATATAGTTAACAGCCTACTTGTGCTGGTTGGAGCAGTTTAATACTGCATCCAGACAAACACGATAATAATAATTTTCTTGGTTGTAAAAGCCAGCACTCATAGATATTGCACTGAGATAAGAGCAGTAAAGCAAGATAAGTAACACTCTCCTGCACTACTAAACAGGAAACAGCATGTGTATGTAATAAGTAGGTGTTGCAGCCCAATCTATATCAGTTTTCAACAAAGTCACAGAATATATCATACTGATGACTTTTAAATCACATTCAATAATTGATTAGTTGATTTGCAATTGTTTTACTTCCTGTTTCTTAAAACATATGTGGGGGTTTGCAAAAAAAAAAGTCAGTGTTGTATTTATTTTTGTGAAAGCTCTCGTTTATCTTGGTCATGATTATTTTTTACAGGTACTTATATAGCACCATAAATTTACACAGCATGTTATTATTATTTTTATACAGGATTTATATAGCGTCAACAGTTTGCTCAGCGCTTTACAATATAAGGAGAGACAATACAGCAACAATACAGTTCAATACAAGAGGGTTAGGAAGGCCCTGCTCCTTGGAACTTACAATCTAAGAGGGAGGGGCTAGTGATACAAAAGGTAGTAACTGTTCGGGATGGACTGGTAGGAGGAGTAGAAGATTCCATTATTAGATGAGGGCAGGATGGGCTTCCCTGAAGAGATAGGTTTTCAGAGATCGCCTAAAAGTGAGCAGAGTAGGCGATAGTCTGATAAATTGGGGTAGAGGGTTCCAGAGATGGGGGAAGCTCTGGAGACAAGCATGGGAGGAGGAGACAAGGGAGCTAAAGATCAGGAGGTTGTGTGAGGATCGGAGAGTACAGTTTGGGTGTCAGAGGAGTCAGAGGAGGGGGCATGGGCTGGAGGAAATAGTAAAAGCTCAGTTTTGGAAAGATTGAGTTTGAGGAAGTGGAGTGACATCCATGCTGCTATGTCACTTAGTAGGTTAGTAATGCGAGAGGAGACTGAAGGGGTGAGAAGTAGAAAGATAGATTTGTGTGTCATCAGCATAGAGATGGTACTTAAAACCATGGGAGTTTATCAAGTGACCAAGGGAGGAGATGTAGATGGAGAAGAGTTGGGGTCCAAGGACAGAACCTTGAGGGACCCCTACAGAAAGAGGGGAGTGGAGAGGAGGAGCCAGAGTTATAGATAACGCTGAGGAGCACTAAGGTCTTTGAGTAGAAAAGAGAAGGGTTAAAGTTGTGAAGGTTTCTGCGGGTAATTGTTTGCTGCTCGGAGGGATAAGTGTTTGAAGATGAGGACACTGTAAAGGTGATGAGATTGTGATCAGAGAGAGGAAAGAGGGTGTTTGTGAGGTCATAGGGAGTGCAATGATGGGAGAAGACAAGGTCTAATGTATTCCCTTCAGAGTGAATGGAGGACTGTGTCCATTGTGTTAAGGCAAAAGATGAGGTTAAGTTGAAGAGTTGGGATGTAGCCGGATTGTTCACATTAATGGGGATGTTAAAATTTCCAAGAATGATAGTGGGTAGTTCAGAGCAGAGAAAGTAGGGTAGCCAGGCAGAGAAATCATCAAGAAAGCGAGACATCGGTCCAGGAGGCTGATAGATCACTGCAATCCTCAGAGAAATGGGAGAAAACAGCCAAATGCAGTGAGTCTCGAAAAAAGAGAAGGATAGAGAGGGAGTGTTATGGAGGACTTGAAAGGTGCTCAGTGTGGATAGAAGCAAACCAACTCCACCACCTTTCTGACCACTGGGTTTGGATGAGTGGGTCCAGCGAAAGCCTCCATAGGAAAGTGCTGTGGGAGAAGAAGAATCTGCTACTTGAAGCCAGGTTTCTGTAATTGCTAGTAGGTTAACCACTTGCCTACCAGGCACTTATACCCCTTATTTACCAGGCCAATTTTCAGCTTTCAGCGCTGCCGCACTTTGATTGACAATTGCGCGGTCATGCAACATTGTACCCATATGAAATTTTGATCATTTTTTTCTCACAAATAGAGCTTTCTTTTGGTGGTATTTAATCGCCACTGGGCACTTTACTTTTTGTGCTATAAATAAAAAATTGCAAAAAATTTGAAAAAAAAGGCAGCACTGATGGGCACTGATAGGCGGCACTGATGGGCACTGATAGGCAGCACTAAAGGGCACTGATAGGCAGTACTAATGAGGTGGCACAGATAGGCAGCACTGATAGACAGCACTAATGAGGTGTCACGGATAGGCGGCACTAATATGCAGCACTGATAGGCGGCACTGATAGGTGACACTGATGATGGGTACTGATAGACGGCACTGACTGGCATCACTGCTGGGCACTGACTGGCGGCACTGACTGGCAGCACTGGTGGGTGGCACTGGTGGGTGGGCACAGGTGGGTGGGCACAGGTGGGTGGCACTGCTGGGCACAGGTGGGTGGCACTTCTGGGCACAGCTGTGTGACACTGCAGAGTGGCACAGGTGGGTGCACTGCTGGGCACAGGTGGGTGCACTGCTGGGCACAGGTGGGTGATCTGCTGGGCACAGGTGGGCGGAGCTAGTGGGCGCACTGCTGGGCACAGGTGGGCGGAGCTTGCAGGTGGCACTGCTGGGCACCGATCATCAGGGCACTGATCATCAGTGCCCTGATGATCGGTGCCGATCCCCGCTCTGACAACTGCTGGTTCTCGGCAGTACTTTCCTCACGACCTGACAGCGTGAGGAAAGTGCAGCCGAGAACCGGCACTTGCATTTTCCTCTGATCAGCGTGTCATTGGACACCGCTGATCACGTGGTAAAAGGCCGCTGTGATTGGCCTTTTACCACATCACGTGATCAGCTGTGTCCGTAGGACACAGCGATTACGGAGATCGCCGGGTGCGCGCCCCCTGGGGCGCGCAGGAGAGCGCATTCTGGGAGGACGTCATATGACGTCCACCCAGAACTGGCCGGCCGCAGTGCAGCCGTCATTCGGCTATCTGCGGTCGGCAGGTAGTTAAGGGAGCGGGAGACAAAAAGGTCATGGACAGAGGTGAGCTTATTACAGACGGAGTGGGCATTCCAGAGAGCACATGAAAAAGGGAGGGTGGTTTTTAGGAGCATGGTGATTGATATTAAATTAAGCGGATTGCGGCTGTTCCCGGAGGAAAGGAAAGAAGATGCCTGGTGTGGGGGATGTTATATATTCATTATGCATTCACATCTGCCCCTGCCCTCAAAGAGCTTACAATCTACAGTCCCTAACTCACATTCATACATATACATATTAGAACCAATTTAGACAGGATCCAATTAACCTATCAGCATGTCTTTGGAGTGTGGGAGGAAACCCAAGCAGGCACAGGGAGAACATGCAAACTCCAGGCAGGGAGTGCTGTGGTTGGGATTCGAACCAACGCTCCTTGTGCTGCTAGGCAGAAGTGCTAACCACTTAGTCATTGTGCTGCCCATAGACTTGTTCCATATTGTGAAACTTGCTTTGTTGCTCAATGAGGCATCTCCTCAGTTCTAATGAATGTGATGAACATACCCCACATGGGTAACTCAGTCATCTACATTCAGTCACCATGAAATCCCATGACATATATGATGACTGAATAAGGATTCATTCAGATAGGAATTCAGCCCATCCTCCATGCAGATACATGCTCCACCATGGAGCTACGTGCAGGCAGCCACTAGAGGTGGATGCACATGCACTGGCTGCATGGACACAGTTGCCTGCCAAAGTTTTACATGTGGGCAAGAGTGGGTCCTAGGATCCAAACGTAGAGTTCAGATCTGTACACCTTCTGCCTGCTTGTTCACGGTGAATGCACATGTATCTACCGGCAGCTCTAATCAGAGGATGGGCTTAATTGCCTGTCTGAATGAGCCTTTAAGGTGACTAAGCCACTAAGGGCTAAGTCCATGAGGCTATAAATGGTAGGGTATATGTATGACCCTAATGAACAGCAGAAAAACCCCAAAACTTCAACATTACAGAACAAGTCCAGCCAAATAGAACTAAGACTTCCTTCACATGTGGTGTTTGTAAAAAGACCTCTAGAGAGTAATCTGTGGTGGACACTGCCACCTTCCTGCTTTTTTCTGATCCTGAAAGAGATTTTGCATTGCAATTGTAAAGTGGTTGGCACATAGCTACAGATCAGCATCACTGGCTTCAATGGGTGCCATTGCCAAGCAGTACCACCTCCCAAACATGACATTATGAGTTACATTTGCTGCACCACAAAACATTATGGCAGAGAGAAAACAGACCTGAGCAGCCACCATATTGTTTTGTATGTGGGCAGTTGGGGAGTCGTAAAAATGTTAATTAACCACAGGTTTTTACTGCCCCTTTGCCAATATTGTGAACTTAGCCTTTCCACTAAAAGCTATTGTACATATTTGTTTTTTTATGACTGTAAGAAATTAGTGCTTTTTTTTTTTTTACAGCTATGAGTCGGAATGAATAGTGAATGATTCCACTAAAATTCAATTGTACTTGAAAAGTAACAATAATACACAGATCAGACATAACAGTATGACCACCCACCATAACCCCTTGAGGCATGCAATACACTAGATCTCCAAAGGACTACTGTGGTATCTGGTACCAAGTCATCAGTAGCAGATCATTTAGGTCCAGTACAGTGCAAGATGACATATCCCACAAATGCTCAAATGGATTGAGATCTGGATAATTTGAAGGCCAAATCAACACTTCAAACTTGTGTTCCTCAAACCATTTTTGAATTAATCAGACCAGGACATCTGCTTCCATTGCTCCGTGGTCCAGTTCTGATGACCTTGTGCTCGTTGAAGGTGCATTTGTCTGTGAACGAAGGTCAGCATGGGCACCCTGATTGGTCTGTGGCTACATGTCCCCATATACAACAAACTTTGATGAATTTTTTGTTCTGACACCTCTCTCTTAGAACCAACATTAACCTTTTAAGTAGCTCTTCTATTGGATTGGATTACAAGAGCCAGCCATTGCTCCCCATGTGCATCAATGATCCTTGGTCACCCATGACCCTGTCGTTAGTTCCTTGGTTTTCTTTTATTGGACCACTTTTTGTGGGTCCTGACCAATGCAGACCAGAAATGTCCCACAAGAGCTTCAGTTTTGGAATTGCTCTGACCCAGTCGACTAGCCATTACAATTTGTTTAAAATCACTTAAATCTTTATGCATGCACATTTTTTCTACTTTCAACACATCAACTTCAGGAACAACATGTTCACGTGCTGCCTAAAATATCCTACACACATTCATGTGTCATTGTAACAAGATAATCAATGTTATTAACCTGACAGTGGTCATATTGTTATGGCTGATTGGTGTAGTAAATTATGGTTTTAACAAAGTCTGATGATTTATTAACATAAAATTTAACATATTCAAATAATTTACAAACAAACTATCGATCTCCATTCTAGGTGAATAGAAGTCCTCTCAGGCTCATCCTTCTATCATTCTGATTCAGGAAAATCTCACAACCACAAGTTGATAGACTTTGGTATAATGGCTCTGGAAGTCATTAGTTTGTGGAGTCAATAACAGCTCACAAAAGTAGAATGAAATGGGTTTGTGAAAATCGGAATGTAGAAATGGATTTGCAACTCATTAACGAAATCCAGGTTCATTTAACAAATACTTCTTCTATGATGAGGTATATTCACTTGGAGGTAAGAGGCTTTTTAATCTATTGCCAACAGCAGCTCAGGGACCACTGTATCTTAACTCTCCATAGAGAAAACTACTAATAGGTTTCCAATGGATGCAAACACCAGGAAACCTGCCTTACACAGATATACTATAAATACTGCAAAGTATGAGTGATCTGCTATAACTATGATTTAGAAAATAATGAAGTGCTCCACTCTATGAAACATGCAATATTTAAAAAATAAACACAAATACTGAACCAGTAAGCCCCCCCAAAAATAGTGAAAATATACCTGAGCATGTGTATAACATAAAAAAGTGATACACATACAGTGTGTATAAATATATATATATATATGAAAAATCCCACAATGTGTACTTATAACTTCTCCGTGATTTTCAGTTTTCATATACAATGTGTGACAAATATCACCAACCTGACGACCTGAAACTCCGTGGTGAGTACACCCATGAACTTATTGTTGTAGTGGTTGGTCACACTTGTAGGGATATTGTAATTATATATATATATATATATATATATATATATACTTTATGTGGTGTATTCTCACGTTAGTTATTGATCAAGCCAGAATATGACTGAGCTAAATTAATTTTATAAAACAAAAGCAGCCAAGAACTCTTTGCTATGTTAATTTTATGCAAGATAACCTGGGCACTTGGGCCAACTTGTTACATTTCAAAGGAGGTAATTTGCAAATTTTCAAGGGTGATAAAATGCAGATAGCTAATGATTGCATGAATATTCTAAGTAACCTGTCATCTGCCTTGTCTGTACCTCCGCTTCTTCCTGTCATTAATGTGGAAGCACAGGTATAGATAACTCTCATTATTGCATGCATGGAAGCTATCTAGGTGCATATTATAGATCGGACATATGCTGAACGGTGTAGTATCTCCATGCTTGATATGGAGTATCTGAAATAGGACTTTGAGGGCTGTTGTTCATTGTAATATTTACAAATATTCAGCTGGATTTCTGTCATCTGTAACAAATATCTTTATCCGAATAAATACATCTCTCTGGAAAAGAACCGTTGGACTAATTGCTTCGGGGAAAAGTACATTTATAAATATACACTGGTCATTCATCTGTCCTCCTTCATTGATAAAAGACAACATATTTGTCTTATGAACTGTTTCTGTATGGACCTCATAAATTGGAAGACAACAACACATTGTATATGAAGACTGAAAATCACTGAGAAGTCATCCATACTAATCATGGGATTTTTGCTTGACTAGGAATTCACATACTGTATATATATATATATATATATATATATATTTATTTCCTGGACCTCCCCATGTCAGCTTACATTGGTCAGCTCCACCCTCCCTTACCCCTCCAGGACAACCTCTTTCCTAGCCCATAAGTGTGGCTGTCTCAGCATTCTTTTTTTGTCCTCGCTCCGGACACCTTGAAAAAAAAAAAAAAATCTCTCTCCTATGGCCTTCCCAGGCTCAGCCTCTCCTGGGTAAGAAGACCCCTTGTTTGGGTTGTAAACCTCCCTGTGCAGTGGATTCCCTTGGTGCGGGGATTGTTATGTATGCAGTATAAATTACTGCTCATTGATTATGCCACCCTACAGCAGTTATTTCCATGGGGCAGTATAAAGTAGTGCTGGGAAAGCAGGGTGACTTATCTGTGCACAGATTGGCTGGCACTTGTAGTCCCATATCTCAGTACATCTGTGGGCTGGCTGGCAGTTCTAGTCCCATATCTCAGTATGACTGTGGGCTGGCTGGCACTTGTAGTCCCATAGCCCAGCATGTCAGTAGGCTGACTGGCACTTGTAGTCCCATATCTCAGCAGGTCTGTGGGCTGGCTGGCACATGTAGTCCCACATTTCAGCACATCTTGGGTATACCAGGGACTGGTAATCCCCACATCACAGCGGCGGCATTTGTTCTGGCTACAGAGCAGGCTAGGTGGTACATGTGCAAAGGCGGCGGGCACTGAGCTTCCTGGGTTGCCATGGAGCTGCCGGGACACAGGAAGCTACTGCCATATCTCGAGGCTGTCTCTCTCTTTCTCATGTTGCAGCTCTGTGGTTACTGCAGATGCTGCTGTGTCTCTATGAGCTTCACCTGTTTACCTAATCACTCTGCTCCTCCAGCCTGGGTGCTTTTGCTGCTCTGCTCCGTGTAAGTCGCCTCAGCTGTTTGCCTATTTGCCTTGGATGCATGCACATGTATTATGACCCTGAGATGTGGGTTAGGTTATATCCCCCTTTGGCTGTTGCTAAAGTTCCAGTTTCAAGCACTGAAGATCTAATGGAAAGTATTTGTTATTTATTTATATATATATATTTTTTCTTCTCTTTCCCTGCTCTCTGGAATTATTATCATTTTTATTCTATTTATTCTTTGCTACTTATTAAAAGAGTGCTATCTGCGTACCTTTGTGGCAGAAAGAAGACTCCAGCACGGAATAAAGTGTCCAAAGCTCCTGTTGTCCAGGACAGGTTTCTTCACCATAACAGTCCAGGGTGATTTAAACATCCACCAAGTGATCATTCTAGGCCAAAGTCGACAGTGGTCCATTGCAGTCATGCAGAAATGGAACAAGGAAAATCATGAAAACAAAGAGCTTCCAAGAATAGTAAATCCTCTGGCCAGCACAGGAAAAGGTTTTTTACCTCTTCCAGAGCCACTTCTCCAACCCACCCTGAAGTGGTGGCTTGTTGGGGCTGTTCAGCTGAGGCATTTCCCTGCAAATTGCTGTGCACATCCTATCTTAGGTAGGGGGGACGTAACAAAGTACAAGGCAAATAAAATTGTACATTAGAGATGCAGCAAAAATAGTTCTTCACCCAAAAGATAGAGAAAGTACTAACCAGATTTAAAAAAAAAAAAGACAGTTCCTTCTTTCCCTTTGATATTTGAAATCCAAGAGCCCATTAAGGAACCCATTGAGGATGAATGAGCAAAAAACCTAACAAAAGATTAAATGTCCATAATAGAGTTTCAAAGTTATACCTGTGTTGTCAAAGGGATGGCGAATTATGGAATATTGTTCCCACATGTACACTGTGGCGGGACCATCCCCTATGGCCCTCAGAGTTTGGGTGGCAGAAATGGAGTCCTGTGGTTAGGGAGAAGTGCAATTCTTCAGGATAGCTGTGGACTTCATTGCTGAAGTGGCAGTGAATCTAAGCAGGATAACAGCAAAGTTAATGGCTCACACAGTAACACCAAAATAACCTAATGGCTAAAGCATTGATCTGCAGACAATGCCTCTAAACACAGCCTTTGCTCAATTCCATTTGATCGCAAGCTCCCTTTTGGCAAGACCTTTAAATCTGCCATTCAGCAGGTATCAGGGAAGTCAGGTCTTATCCTGCAGGAGAAGAGATGGTACCGTCATTCCTTTAGCTCTTTCAGAAGAGTTAAGAATCATTTCAAAGAAGCCAGTGTGTAGAGGCCTGGTGGGCTATTTTTCAGACATTGAAGAATGTCAGTGCGGCATTTCCCAGGGGAGTCAAGTCCAAATCAAGCCAGCCAGTTAAGTCTTCAGAAGGTGTCTCTGCCCAGCTCTGTCAAGTGGGAGCAAAATTGGCTCTCTTCAGGAAGGTCTAGATGGAAGAAGTGGAGAATGCTTGAATTCTGGATATCATCCGAAGTGGATATCTGTTAGAATTTGCAAAAAGGTCCCTCAGTATTACTTTGTGAGAACACGGGTACTGATGTGTACAGAGAAATTGAATTGTTTGCACACATATATACAGGAATGGTTAACAGCCTAAGCCAGGGGTGTCAAACTGGCGGCCCTCCAGCTGTTGCTGTTAAGTCGTCCGACAAGGCCTTCAGGTGTTTCCACCCAGCTTTCTCAAGTGGGAGCAAAATTGACTCTCTTCAGGGAGGTCTAAGTGGAAGAAGTGGAGAATGCTTGAATTCTGGATATCATCTGAAGTGGATATCTGTTAGACACTGATGTGTCCAGAGAAATTGAATTGTTTGCACACATACTGTATATAAAGGAATGGTTAACAGCTTAAGCCAGAGGTCTCAAACTGGCGGCCCTCAAGCTGTTGCAAAACTACAAGTCCCATCATGCCTCTGCCTTTGGGGGACATCCGTGAACTAGATAGTCTTTATACCTTCCCTCAAGGTCCAAGAAAGGGCTTCACAGTACTACCTAAGGTCATGTCTTCGTGGATTGTCAAGATCATTCAGATTGCCTACAAAGTTCTAGGCTTGTGCCACCTTTGGTAGTGAGAGCTAATTCAATGAGAAGCATCTCAATCTCATGGGCAGCATAGGCTAAAGTGTCAGCAAAGGTAGTTTGCAGGGCAGCAAGCTAGAGCACAGCAAACACATGTATTTGCCACCACAGAATGAGTATGACTTTTCTAGAGGTGCAGTCTTTTTGGATCTACAGTCATTGCAGCGGCTGTTAGTAATAGAGGTTTATATGCAGCATTCCGTTTGTTTGTGTCTTGTTTTTTCCCATCCCTTTGTTCCTTTTAGCATTGCTTGGTACATCTCATGGTAGGCTGACATGGGGAGGTCCAGGAATAGGGAAAATTGTATTCCTTACTTACTGTAATTTTCCTTTCCTGGATCCTCCCCATATCAGCCAGGGATTTCCGCCCACTCTCAGTCGTGAGGAGTGATGTGTTGAATGCTGAGTGAGGGGAGACAGATGCTTTTATGGGCTAGGAAAGAGGTTGTCCTGGAGGGGTCAGAGAGAGTGGAGTTGACCCGTAGTAGGCTGACATGGGGAGGATCCAGGAATTAAAAATTACGGTAAGTAACGAATGCAATTTTCCCTAATATATGTGTTTCACTTTTTCATGATAAGAGCATCTGTATTCTTTTTTGGGATATTAAGTGATATTATTCAAATATGTGGGGTATATAATGGTGTGCTTTATACACATGCACAGAAAGTTTTTACTAATTTTTTTTTTTTGCTTAGTAGTTCAGTATTTGTTTTTATATTTTAAATATTGCACATCATATAGAGTGGAGCACTTCTCTATTTTTTTAATCATTATTGTTTGGGGGTGTGGTGATATACATTTTTTTGTGGGGTCAGCTCCTTGGACACTATTGTCTTGGCACTTTTTCTTTTTGAGTAATAGATTTGTGCAGTAGTGACTTTTCAAATAGCGGTTTACTATAACTGCTTTAACACTTAGAAAAATTTGAGTGTGTGCCTGAATTTACCTGTAGATTCCGGTAGTTTAAAATGAAAGCTGGGGTTAGATTCATTTCCATTAATGTTATGGTGGTATTAAAGGCAATACTTTTTTTGGATAGAGTAAGAGAGGTTACAACCTCCTTCAGTTTTTTTTTGCCATCTATATCCCATTGGGAGCTTTCTCTTCAACTCCTTGTTTTCGCCAGGGTCATAAGAACCATAAGAACTAGTGTCCCAACTGGATGATTTCTGTTGTATTCCTGTTCTGGCGACAAGGCAAAATTTGGGATTTGTTTTACTTTCACCCTTGGTGATAATGGTAAATGGGACAGTAGAGAGGGTGCATTTCCCTAAGGCTGCTTTCACACTGATCTGCATTTATATATGCGTTTTTATCATGTTTTACAGTGTTTTTACTGCGTTATCAGTTTTTAAAGGACACGTGACTCAAAAACTGCACCAAAAACGAAACATACGTGCATTTTTTGTGTATTTTTCCACATTTTCCATTGATTTCAGTGGGGAGGTGCGTCTTTGGTGCTTTGTTTACAACTCCAAAGGTGCACCAAAAATGCAGCAAACAAGACTTTAAAATAAAATGTACCCGCAACGGATCAGTGTGAAAGCAGCCTAACAGGGGCACAGACAGCAATAAAAACCTGAAAGGTGTTCTAATACCTCTCCACTCTATCCAAAACAAAAAAAAAAAAATTGCCTTTAGTAATACCTTAAGTGCTAAGTAATTTGTAAGTGTAACACTTAAATGTTTTTTTTTTTTATCTCCAGAAGGATGAATCCATCCTTATATAGGCATCATCCAGAGTTACATCTCTCAAAGATTACAGTACTCCTTCTGACAATGCCTTAATTTGCATTTTCTTTCCAGAAGATGATGTATAGGCATTATCCAGAGTCAGCATCTACTCTGATAACACAATATCAGTGCTGCATTTTCCTCACAACATATATGTGAATCAATTCAAATGTGACATTGAATTCTCAATCAACCATAAATAAATAAACTTCAAGATATATCCTTTATATATAGCAATTAATAAATCTCAGTTATTCCATGAGTCCTTCTATATATTTCTTTAGAAAATCCAAATCACCATATAAAAACTTATTTCCCAAAATTATTCCATGTTTTTTTTAAATTAACCTGTGCACCTGCACCACAAACACCCCAGATGTGCCCTCACCTGGAGCTTTTGACCACATAAAAACTCAGTTAAAGAATGGCTGCATCCCTTTGGATGGACTTAAAATAATGGTGTCTCTTGGACTGGAGTCTTCCTTCAAAGATGAATCACCTCATTCATACAAATCTTCCTTCTCCTCCTTGCTCTTCCGCTCTGGATCTTTTGAACTCACATAAAAACTCAGTCAGAGAACGCCTATGTCCCTTTTTGACAGACTTAAAATAATGGTGCCTCTTGGACTGGAGTCTTCCTTCAAAGACGAATCACCTCCATCATACAAATCCTCCTCCTCCTTGCTCATCTGGTCAGCATTTGTACAGAAAAAATCAAGAAAAAACAATAGTGCTTTATCCTGAAAAACACTTGTTTATTAAATAATTAAAAATTAGCAACTTACAAGATATGGGTGCTTACTCGCACCGAATATCACACACAGGGTAATGTACAACCGAAACTGTATGAACCTATGATCTCACTGCATTCTCCTTCTGAAAATCTGTAAACCCAGCAAGTCACCTGATTGCGAGCATCATGACATTACCACGCCACTACCCTATGCGTTGCACCGCAGAGTCACTTGGCTTCCTTGAGTTTATTTTGAATCATATCCCCCTGAGGAAGTCATGTGTTCTTTGATCAAGCTTTTATGTGAGGTCAAAAGCTCCAGAATGGAGAAGCAAGAAGGAGGAGGATTTGTGTAAGGGAGGTGATTCATCTTTGAAGGAATGTGATGCATCTTTTAAGTCCATTCAAAGGGATGCTATCTAAGACCAAGCTTTTATGCGAGGTCAAAAGCTCCAGATGAGGGCACCTCTGGGGTGTTTGTGGTAAAGGTGCACAGGTTAATATTATGAAGACACGGAGTAATATTTGGAAATAAGTTCTCATATAGTGATTTGGAGAAATGTATAGAAGGATTCATGAATAATTGGGACTTATTGATTGCTATTTATAAAGGATATATCTTGAAGTTTATTTATTTATAGTTGATTGAGAACTTAATGTCACATTTGAATTGATTCACGTTGTGAGGAAAGCGCAGAACTAATATTGTGTTATTTGTGGTTTAGAGCACATTTTCAGTGCTCAGCATAAATGAGTACACCCCTTTTGAAAAATAAAATTTTAATCAATATTCCAATGAACACAAGAACAATTTCCAAAATTTGGACAAAACTGGGCTTTATAGATCATTTGTTTAGCTCATTAGTTGAAAGTAAGGTTAATAATATAACTTAGATTACAAAATCTTCAGTTTTACTCAAATTAGTTGATGCAAAAATGAATACACCCCACAACAAAAACTACTACAGTTGCAAGAAAAAGTATGTGAACCCCTTGGGATTACGTGGAGTTTTGCATGAATTGGGCATAAAATGTGCTCTGAACGTCATCTAAGTCACAACAATAGAAGAACACAGTCTGCTGAACATAATACTACACAAACATTAGATGTTGCCATGGTTTAACTGCACATAACATGTAAACATTCACAGTGCAGGGAGGAAAAAGTATGTGAACCTTTGGACTTAATAACTGGTTGACCCTCCTTTGGCAGCAATAACCTCAACCAAACGTTTCCTGTAGTTGCAGATAAGACCTGCACAACAATCTGGAGTAATTTTGGACCACTCCTCTTCAAAAAACTGTTTCAGTGTAGCAATATTCTTGGGATGTCTGGTGTGAATCGCTCTCTTAAGGTCATGCCACAGCATTTCAATCGGGTTGAGGTCAGGACTCGGACTGGGCCACTCCAGAAGGCGTATTCTGTGCTTTTGCAGCCATTGTTTTGTTGAATTACTTGTATGCTTTGGGTCATTGTCCTGTTGCATCACCCATCCTCTGCGGAGCTTCAGTTGGCAGACAGATGGTCGTACGTTTTCCTGCAAAATGTCTTGATAAACTCTGGAATTCATTTTCCCATCAATGACAACAATCCGTCCAGGCCCTGAGGCAGCAAAGCAGCCCCAAACCATGATGCTCCCTCCGCCATGTTTTACAGTGGGGATGAGGTTTTGATGTTGGTGTGCTGTGCCTTTTTTTCTCCACACATAGTGTTGTGTGTTCTTCCCAAACAACTCAATCTTGGTTTCATCTGTCCACAGTATATTTTGCCAGTAGTGCTGTGGAACATCCAGGTGCTCTTTTGCAAACTTCAAACATGCTGCAATATTCTTTTTGGACAGCAATGGCTTCCTCCGTGGTGTCCTCCCATGTACTCCATTCTTGTTTAATGTTTTCCTTATTGTAGATGTGTCAACAAAAATGTTAGCATGTGCCAGAGATTTCTGTAGGTCTTTAGCTGACACTCTGGGATTCTTCTTTACCTCATGCAGCATTCTGCGCTGTGCTCTTGCAGTCATTTTTACAGGATGACCACGCCTAGGGAGAGTAGCAACAGTGCTAAACTTTCTCCATTTGTAGACAGGCTGTCTTACCGTGGACACATGAACATCAAGGCTTTTGGAGATACTTTTGTAACCCTTTCCAGCTTCATGCAAGTCAACAATTCTTGATCGTAGGTCTTCTGAGAGCTCTTTTCTGCGAGGCATGGTTCACATCAGATAGTGCTTCTTGAAACCAGTAAACCCAAAACAGGTGTGTGTTTTTTAAGGGCAGGACAGCTGTCAGCAACACATCCAATATCATCACACTGATTGGAGTCAAGGTTGGCTCACTCCTGGCTCCAATTAGCTCTAGGAGAAGTCATTAAGCTAGGGCCTCACATACTTTTTCCTCCCTGCACTGTGAATGTTTACATGTTATGTGCAATTAAACCATGGCAACATCTAATGTTTGTGTAGTATTGTGTTCAGCAGACTGTGTTCTTCTATTGTTGTGACTTAGATGACGTTCAGAGCACATTTTATGCCCAATTCATGCAAAACTCCACGTAATCCCAAGGGGTTCACATACTTTTTCTTGCAACTGTACATCTAGTATTTTTTGTGACCTGCATGAATTGTAAGGACAGCACCATGTCTTCTAGGCATGAAATGAACAAGTTGGTGCCATATTACAACATCTTTTTCCATTCTTCAAGAACGAGCTCTTTTAGAGCCTGAATGGAGAGTGATGCTCAACTTATTTCATCAGAATTCCCCATAGGTGTTCGATTAGGTTCATATCAGGAGACATACTTGGCCACTGAATCACTTTCACTCACCCTGTTCTTCTTCAGAAATGCAACAGTGGCCCTAGATGTGTGTATTAGATCAGGAGTACATCTGTGAATTCATGATACCATCAATGAAATGCAGTTCCCTGACACCACCAGCACTCCTACAATCCCACAGAAGGACACTGACACTACCATGTTTCACTGTAGGCACCATACATTTTTCTTTGTACTCCTCACCTTTGCAACACCATACAGTTTTGAAGCCATCAGTTCCAAAAACATTTATCTTGGTCTCATCACTCCAGAGTACAGAGTCCCGGTAGTCTTCTTCTTTTTCAGCATGGTATCTGGCAAATTTAGGTGGGATTTTTTGTACATGGGCTTTAGGACAGGCTTCCTTTGTGGACAACACCCATGCATGCCACATATATTGTTAAGGAGGAGGAGCCTAATCTTGGCGGTGTGAGAGAGGGCGATGTGAGCGCTCTCCGCAGGATAACCGCCCTCCTTCCCTTGATGTTCCCCATGGAAGCTGCTAAAGTCCCCGACTGAGATCTTACGGAAGAGGGGGGTCCTGAGAGTGAAGCGGAGGAGACGGAGCTGCGGGAGTTCTGGACGGTGAGACGGCTGGGAATCTCTCGCCGGTGACTGCTGGGACTGCGGGTGACGGGAGGTGGCCACGTGACCCGCCGAAGGGCAGTACTGGGAGACGGAGAAGCCGGCCGGCTTCCTGAGGCAGAGGGAGACCCCGGCTTTCCGACTCAACAGGAGAGGAGGGAGAGAGAAACGGCTGGCTTCCTTTGAAACCGAAGCCGCTCTGGCAGAGAGATATACATGATCGTCGGTACCCACGAGAGAAACGGAGAGAGAGAGAAGAAAAGAGCCTCGGAGAACCCCCCCCTCACCTCCCCCCTCCCTCTTCTAACCCCTCTCCCCCCCCCCCCCGTAGCTGAAGGGAAAAGGAGCAGAGCCACACCAGAATGCTGACAGCCTCACTGAAATGAAGCAGCTGGAAGGAGGGTGAGTGAGACTATCTGGACTATATATCAAATGTGTTTATGGATAACTTCTTGGTGTGGCAGAAGAAATACATATAGAGAAAAAGGGGGAACCACCAAATAGGTTGAAGAAAGTAGAACTTACCTAAAGGACTTATTATTAGTACATATCTTAAAGTTTAAAAGGAGAACTCGGATACATTTAAAAATATGAAGAGCAAAAATAGTAAAGGGAATGCCCCTAAACACGCCCAATCAGGAACAATTAGAAAATTTACATCTCAAGGTAATGTGACCCCAGAAAGAACTCAGGGGGCAGGTGAAAAAAGTATAATGGAGAACAGTATGGATAAAAGCGCCAGATCTCCAGTGGAAATGGATAATAATCAACAAATATCAGGAGAAATAGAGTTAAAGGAAAATGAAGGAGAACTACAAATCCCAAATAAAAAGGAAATGGCAGAAATGTTTAAAAATTTGGAAAAATCAATTAAACAGGAAATGGGAATTATTCGGAAAGATCTGGGACATCTCTTGACTAGAGTAGAAGATACAGAAGAAAAAATCAATAAACATGCTCAAACTCTTTCTGAACTGAATAACCAGATATTAAAGATTAGGCAAGAACAGAAAAAACTGGGATATAAACTGGAGATACAAGGTAACATACACAGGAAAAATAATCTCAGGATAAAAGGAATTCCGGAGCTTATACAAGATAAAGAATTAAGAGAGACGATACAAAAAATCTTAAACTCCATTATGGGTAGACCTAGAACAGAGACATGCATATTGGACAATATATATAGATCAGGAAAGGCCCAACGAGACCGGGTGGAAGAGAGACCAAGAGATGTAGTGGTTCAATTTAATAAAATTGGAGAGAGAGAAGAAATATGGAAGAAGATAAAAGGAAGATATAATATTGAGTATGAAGGAAAAAATATACAAATCTTTGCAGACTTGACACCTGAGACATTATGGAGAAAGAGATCACTGAGACCTTTAATAGAACAGATGAAAAAACAAAACATACAGTATAGATGGAGTGGCTCAATGTGTCTAATCGGTTGGAAGAATGGAGTTACTGCATACCTGAGATTTCCTGAAGATTTGAGAGATTTTTTTGACAAACTTAACATCCAAAGAGTAGAGGTTCCAGGTTGGGAGGTTGAGGGAGGGGAAAATGCCGAGGGAAAAGAGCAATGGCAGCAAATTAGAAGAAAGAATAAAGAAGGGATGGAAAGGGGAACATTGAGGGAATTGGAGGGACGGTGAACCGTACAAGGTTAGAGTTCAACCTCAGGGCCAAGATCCAAATGTGACAGTAAGCTCACAAAGGATTAGATGGTAAAAAATAGGCCTGATGGGAGGGGGGGGTTCGAGGGGGGAGGGAGGAGTGAGGTGCAGGGAAGGGGGGAGGTGAAGAGGGAGGGCGGTGGGGGGGGGAGGAGGTGAAAGATGGTATAGGGGGAAGGTTTTAAAAATACTCTGCATAGGGATGAGATGTACTCAAGAATTATGGAAGATATAAAATTTATAACATATAATGTAAAAGGGTTGAATAGTCCTGGGAAGAGATTTAAGCTATTTAAGGAGTTACAACACAGAGAAGCCTCGGTAGTTTTTCTACAGGAAACGCATTTTGAGATTAAGTCAAATATTAAATTAAATACTAGAAACTATCCAACATGGTTCTATGCAGACTCCCCAATTAAGAGAGCCAAAGGGGTGGCAATTGGGTTCGCTAAAAATGTAAGGTGGGAGGTGGAAGAGAGAGAGACAGATCCTGAGGGGAGATTCTTGTTTCTGAGGGGCAGATTACAGGAAATGGAGTGTACAGTGGCGAATATTTATTGCCCAAATAAGAGACCAGAGGTATACCTGAAAGGGATATTAAGAAAATTGAGGGACTTTAAAAAGGGAAGATTGATAATGGCGGGAGACTTGAATTTGTGTCTAGATCCACAGATGGATACAACATCTCGTGTGCAACGAGAGGGAGGTAGGTCTATGAAGGCTTTGAAGAAGGAGATATATGAAGGTCAACTAGTGGATATATGGAGGATAATGCATGGAAAGGAAAAGGACTATACTTTCTTCTCTAATGCACACGAGATTTATTCTAGACTGGACTATATAATGGTAGAACATCAACTTATCGAGAGGGTGGCCAAAGTAGAAATAGAGACAATGACTCTCTCAGACCATGCCCCAGTTATAATGAAGGTGAGATGGGGGAGACAACTGACAAGGGGGGTGGGATGGAGATTAAACGAGGCCCTTCTATTAGATCAAGAGACTGATCAGCAGATCAGACGGGAAATAGAAAGATATTTTCAGGAGAACGAAACAGGAGATGTTTCAATGGCCACTGTCTGGGAGTCCCATAAGGTATATATTAGGGGTATATTGATTGCGGTAGGGGCAAAAAAGAAAAGAGAAAGGAGTAAGAAAATGACAGGGATCTTAAAAGATATAAATGACCTGGAACAGATCCATAAAAATAGAATAACATGTGAGATAAGACAGAAGATAATAGGAAAGAAGAAAGAATTGGAGATATTAATGGAAGAAGAGATGAGGAGAGTACTTAATAAAGTTGCAGCGGAGAGGTACAGATGGGGAGATCGTCCAGGAAAATATATAATGAAGGCCCTGAGAAAAAAGAAAAATAGAAATTACATAGAAAAAATAAGAAACCCCAAGGGAGAAACGGCTCACTCTACTAAAGAGATTGGGAAGGTGTTTGAGGAGTATTACAATAAGTTGTATAATATTAAGTCTCAAAACTTAGTAAATAATAGTGAAAATGAGAACAGAGAAAAAAGAAAGGCATATTTAAAAAATGCAGGACTACCAAAGATAGATAAAGATCTATTGAAATCCCTGGAATTAGAAATCACACAGGAGGAAATAAAAATAGCACTAAAAGACACTAAGGTGGGGAAAAGTCCTGGCCCAGACGGATACACCGTGAGGTATTATAAAAAATATAGTGAACTATTAATACCAAAGTTGAAGGAATATATGAATGCCCTGGGGGGAGAAATGGAGATTAGACAGGAATCCCTACAAGCTCATGTAACACTTATACACAAGGAAGGGAAGGATCCTACTCAATGTTCAAGCTATAGGCCAATTGCACTCCTAAATGTAGATACAAAGTTATATGCGAAGGTCTTAGCAAATAGGATCAAGGACTTGATGCCAGAATGGATCCAGGGAGATCAGGTTGGCTTTGTATCAGGGAGGGAGGGTAGAGATAACGGAATTAGAACTCTGTTGTTGATCCAGAAAGCTAAGAAAGGGAAAACCCCGGCAGTGATTCTCTCGATCGATGCTGAAAAAGCTTTTGATAGAGTAAACTGGAGCTTTATGATGGACACCCTAGAGATCATGGGGGTAGGTAGTAGAATGAGGGAATGGATAGGAAAATTGTATAAAATGCCATCCGCGGTTATTTTGGTCAATGGTGAAAAATCGGCACCTATAAGGATGTCAAATGGGACTAGACAGGGATGTCCACTGTCCCCTTTGTTGTATGTGTTAACATTGGAACCCTTACTAGAAACAATTAGGAGGAATACAGATATAAAGGGAATACAAATAGGGGAAACGGAACATAAGGTGGCAGCTTTTGCAGACGATCTGTTGTTCTACGTGGGTAATCCTAGGATAACACTCCCGAATTTAATGAAAAGCTTAAAGGAATATGGAGAAATATCAAATCTAAAAATCAACCCGACAAAAACTGAGATCTTGAATATAAATCTCCCGAATAGTGAGAAAGAAAAGATAAAAAAAGAATTCCCTTTTACATGGAGAGATAGAGAGATAAAATACTTAGGAGTTAAACTTACTGCTTCATATTCAAAATTGTACAAATTAAATTATATTTCCCTTTTAAACGAGATTAAGGAGGAACTGAAGAAATTGGGAGGAGGAATCCCCTCCTGGTTAGGACGAATAAATCTGATAAAAATGATAATTGTACCCAAAGTTTTGTATAAATATCAAATGATCCCAATAAAACTCCCAGAAGCATTTTTTAAAGAAATTAAAAAAATGATAACAAAATTTATATGGAAAAATAAAAAATCTAGAATATCGTATGATTTGATAAGTAGACGAAAAGAGAGAGGGGGACTGGGAGTGCCAGACTTTAGTAGATACTATAATGCTGTAATTTTAACAAGAATTTATGATTGGACACACAATAAAAGGGGGAAAAGATGGGTGAAGATAGAAAATGATCTGAGCGGAGTTGACCTGAGTAGAAACATATGGGCACCAACACAATATAGAGGGTTAAAAGAAACCACGAGTGTGTTTACATTGAACGTTTTAAGGGTTTGGGATAATCTACACAAGTATATGCACTGGGATTTTAATTCACAATTAATGTCACTAAGGAATATGGAATACTTTCCACCAGGTATTGAGGGGAGTATGGGAAAATGGATTAAAAAGGAAGACATTCAACTAAGGGATATTATGGACGGAAAGAAGTTGAAAACATTGAAAGATTTAAAAAAGAGTGGAGGGGAACTTTTTAATAAGATTGATGAGTGGAAATATCACCAATTAAATCACTTTGTTGAGAGTCTTCCGAAACCCATAAGAGGGAGAAAGGAGTGGAACATGTTTGAGAGGTTACTGGAATCACGGGGAGATGGAAAACGGGGCACGGCAAAAATTTATAAAATTCTTACCGAATTAGTTACGGAATTAAAACCAAGCTATATAGCAAAATGGGAAAGGGATTTAGGAGTGGAGATAGATGAGGATAAACAGAGGAAGATATATAGACTCACACACGAGAACACTAGCATGAGAGAGGTGGAGGTAAACTATAAAAGTTTAGTAAGATGGCACATTACACCAATTCTGGAGCACAAAATAGGTATAGAGAAAACACAAGAGTGTTGGCGTGGTTGTGGAAAGATTGGTACATGGTTTCACATCTGGTGGGAGTGCCCAAAGATACAAAATTTTTGGGAGACAACGGTCAACTTAATTGAGAAAATCTCAGGAATAAAGATAGGATTAGACCCACAAGTATGTTTATTACATAAAACAGATTTACCAGTGAATAAATATAAAAACTCAGGTATATGGTACTTTGTGAACGCAGCGAAGGGTTTGATACCTAAATTCTGGCATAGCTTGGAGGTTCCGAAAGAGAAGGATTGGGTAGAAAGAGTAAATCAGATTAGCAGGATGGAGAAACTATACTATACCCAGGAAGATAAGATGGAGATATATAACAGGAGATGGGAAAAATGGGAAGACTTTGTACACCATAGGAATATATATGAAGTAATGCTAGGAGAAGATTCTTAATTTCATATAGATGGAAGTAAGAGAAAAATGCAGAGTGGGAGGGGGGAGGGAAGGGGTAGGGCAAAAGGGTAGAGGGAAGGGAAAAGAAGAAAAGGGAGGTAATAGAAAGAGAATAAGAGTAAGAATATTATATGAGAATGTATATGAAATGCATTATGTTCTTCTTTCATGTTCCTCTTTTTTTTTTTTTTCTCTTTATATTTAATTATAAATATGAAAATTTAATAAATATTTGAATTAAAAAAAAAAACACCCATGCATGCCATTCCTCTGCAGTGTATGCCGTATTGTATCTTGGGAAACAATCACCTCAGTGTGGCTTTCTACTTCTTTAGCTAACTGCAGTGAACTTGCATGGTGATTTTCTTCAGCCCTTCTCATCAAAAGACGCTCCTGTCGAGGAATTAACTTCCGTGGATGGCCTGGACGTCTCTGTGAGATGGTTGCAGTTCCAACTATGTTAACATTTTGTATCACTTTTGCTACAGTATTCTGACTGATAAGTAAAGCTTTGCTGACCTTTTTGTAGCCTTCACCTTTCTTGTGTAAGAAATTATATTCTTTCTCAAGCCTTGTGACATTTCTCTTCCGTGTGGTGCCATTGCTGACAGCATGAAATGGGAAGGGGTATTCTTTGTTAAGTAAAGCCCTTTTATATTCAACTATCTGCTGGACACCTGTTTATTGCATAATTATACTCACCTGCAGTTGGATTCTTGTTAATTAGGATTTTGTTGTCTAAAATTTAGCTTTGCTCCTAAGACTTTCATTGGAGTGTATTCATTTTTGCAACACAGTCTTGAATGAATTTACTTGGAAAAATACTTTTTTGCATGTGCAAACTAACAAATCTTAAATATAAGAGGATAGTGAGCGCTCCTAATCTGGCAGCAGCTAAAACACCAAAGGTACCAATAAAAAGCCTCAAAGGTAAATGACAGAAAGTGAGTGTAGCAGGGGCGGACTGACCATTTGGAAACTCGGGCACTGCCCAAGGGCCCAGGGTCAGTAGGGGGCCCCATGAGATGCCCCTGGTACCTTTTTTATAGGCTTTTTTGAGTTTGGGCAAGGACACAGGGGCCCCATGATCCCCTATTGTCCGGGGGCCCCATGAGTTGTCAGTCCGCCCCTGGGGTGTAGCGCTATGATATAGTAATGCAAAAAGGACATAAAAACATAGAAATCAATCATAAAAAGTAATCTCAGTAGGTAAAATGTTAAATGTCCATTAGTAAAAAGTTCAAGTATAAATAAACTCTCAAAAGGTGAAAAACAGCAGCAGTTGAACTTGTGACATCTGTTAATAGTAAAAGTGCGCACTCACCGGAAGCGCATTGAAAATGCGCATATAATCTAAACTATGAAGGTATCAATGGATGGACAGGATAATCCGGTGAACTTTTCCTCTATGGTGTAGTCATCAAGTCGGAAGGGTTAAGATATCTGCTGAATCCAGAGGTCCACTTAAAGATGGATTTAGGTGCTCATCAATAGGCTATGCAGCGATTCCGCGGAATCGCTGCATAGCCTATTGCTGAGCACCTAAATCCATCCTTAAGGAGACCTCTGGATTCAGCAGATACCTTAACCCTTCCGACTTGAAAACTAACAAATCTTTTTTGCAATCAGTGGCTCGCATTTCTGGGAGTATTTTGCAGTATAGTGTCCCATAGAACATGTTGATTCTGAAAGGAAAGGAAAGATTTTCTGACAAATCTGTTGGGGTGTACTCATTTATGCTGAGCACTGTATCTGAGTACACGTAGGTGTGGCCAGCTTTTCTTTTACTTTTATTTTTAAACACTAGAGATGCCGAGGGATTATATTTATTATTTGAATATCTACTTATGATGCTTCACGGAAATTATGCAATCATGTAAATTCTGGTGTAGAGTTCCTGACTGTGTTCACAACACGCCAGCCCACGTTGCTGACTCTTACCTTCTGACTTGCTACAATGTTGCAGTCTGATTATTTGGGGAAAGGTGTGGGGTGAGTGACTGAAGAAATTTTTCCACCTGGCTGCAGCAAACTGAGAAGATCATCTCAGCCTATTTGTTACACTTGTATGGAGTTCAAGGACTGATTTTTAATAAAAGGTACTTATTTTCTGAAAAATAATGTTGCTGTATTTTGTGACGTCAGGAATTTATTCTTGTACATTTGTAACTGAAAGGTTCATCTTAAAGATTATGGAAAGTGCACTTCAACTTGGCAAGGATGTGTTTCCCACAGAAATGTAACCCATAGATCTGGGTATAAAAGGCACAGGAGGAAAGGAGTAACTAAAAACCCTGTGTCCTTGTATAAACTCTGAACAGTATGTCAGTGTGTCCTCCTTTCTATCCTTCCCCATTCTCTGCAAATCCTTTGGTCTCCCATGCTCAAAGCTGTTTCGTTATCAGCAGATAAACATTTTTTTATTCCACCTACTTCTCTAGAGATAGTGTAATGACCCGTCTCTCCGAGTTTGAATGAATTTGTTCTAAAGACCCTCATGCCAGAGGCTTTCTTGTGACCCTTTACACACAAATCCTTTTCAAACCTAACCAGGGTACCCCTTCTTATGTTGCAAAGTGGGAAAAGGACTTGGGCCACTCTTTGGATACAGCTGAATGGTCAGAGATTTGGCAAGCTACCAAGTCCTCTTCACCCAATGTTGTTGCGATGGAAGCTAACTACAAAGTCTTAGAAAGATGGTATCTAAGTATCTAGTGCCTACTAGAATCGCTAAATATGTACCAACTAGCTCGGCTCTCTGTTTTTGTGGCTGCTCAGAACTGGGCACACATTTGCACATTTGGTGGGAATGTCCAGTGGCTCAATCATTTTGGAAAGAAATTTTTGCACGAGCCTCTTTCCTCTTTGAGGTAGCCCTCCCACCAGACCCTACCACAGCTCTTCTTCATTTGATTCCAGCGCCTTTGACATGCAGACAATTCAGACTTTTCATTCAGCTTCTGACATCTGCTAAACAGACCATAGCATGGGTGTGGAAATCTGCAACTTTGATTTTGGCTGAGTCTAAACACAGAATGCATCACACCATAATACACGCCAAAAGGGAAGCCCTAGAAAAAGACCAGATCAAGAAATTCAAAACAATTTGGCAGCCATGGATCAAGCACTGTCTTCCCCCTGATTATGATGAATTGGTACTCTTACCATGGTAGCACACCAAAACAGGCATATCTGATCTTTGATTGCACCACCCTCAGGGATTCTCTTTCCTCCTTACCTCCTGCTCTTTCCTTTATTTTTATCTCCCACATCTCTTGTTTCCTGACCTCTTGCCACGGCTGAGTCTGAGACTAGATAGTTGACTCCACTGGGCAACTCTGTTACCTTGCTCTTCCCTTTTTCCTACACTCTTTTTTAGTTATTTGTTTTTCCTAGGCCGTAATTTCCAGTTAGCTCCAAGTAGACTGTGGCTTGGAACACTTGAAAGACTCCGCCTTTACCTAGTCGCACCTAATGCCATGTTCTACCTTGCTGATGCTACCTGGTTCTCTATGTCAGTTACACTTCCATATATCTAACCTACCTGTTTTGTAATGACCACAGGTACAGTATCTGGACAGTTAGCTATCTCTATAGGTTCTTGTTTTGCATTATCAGTTACGTGTGTTATATATTATGTATGCGTATGGCATCAAACTGGCTCGCTTTTCTTATTTGTCTGTTCTAACGTTTGTTTTCAGACAAAACTAATAAAAACTTTAACAAAGATACTCTGAACAGTACACTTTACATGAAAACATTAGTTGGCCCTTATCAACGTCTTAGCTGTTAATTTTCATATGCAGTGTTTTTTTTTTTTATTTTCATCAGTGTGCTGTGCTAAAGCTCCAGTATTGAGTCTGAATCAAATTAAATGTTTCATGCAGTATACCTATCACTTTTTGATAACTTTCTAAAACTGTGCCTTTCTGTTTATGTCTTCTGTTTAGATAATCGTTGGGGAGACTGTAGTCTTTTGCCTACAGGTAGCAACAAGAGACTTTGAGAACCAGGAAAAAACTCTTTTAACTGGAGACTGTTGCTATATTAATCCACTAGTGAGGAGAACCGTCAGATTTCTGGGTAAGAGCATTTTTATTACTTTTATGTTCAATTTTAGAGAAATGTACTTCTGAGATTTGTTGCCCTTAAATATTTTTAGTATCAGTTCTTGTATTGTTGTATTTTATAATTTGACTTTTTGACATTTATGTTTTATATGCTAATGATATACTTTTGGGAAAAGTTTATTGCACAGCCATAGATCTACAGTAAGATCTCATCTGCAAAAGAAACAGATGATTTTGCTTAACCAAGGAAATGTATTGGAAATATTTACAGGTGAAACTCGAAAAATTAGAATATCGTGCAAAAGTTCATTTATTTCAGTAATGCAACTTAAAAGGTGAAACTAATATATGAGATAGACTCATTACATGCAAAGCAAGATAGTTTAAGCTGTGATTTGTCAAAATTGTGATGATTATGGCTTACAGCTCATGAAAACCCCAAATCCACAATCTCAGAAAATTAGAATATTGTGAAAGGGTGCAATATTCTAGGCTCAAAGTGTCCCACTCTAATCAGCTAATTAAGCCAAAACACCTGCAAAGGGTTCCTGAGCCTTTAAATGGTCTCTCAGTCTGGTTCAGTAGGAATCAAAATCATGGGAAAGACTGCTGACCTGACAGTTGTGCAGAAAACCATCATTGGCACCCTCCATAAGGAGGGAAAGCCTCAAAAGGTAATTGCAAAAGAAGTTGGATGTTCCCAAAGTGCTGTATCAAAGCACATTAATAGAAAGTTATGTGGAAGGGAAAAGTGTAGAAGAAAAAGGTGCACAAGCAGCAGGGATGACCACAGCCTGGAGAGGATTGTCAGGAAAAGGCCATTCAAAAGTGTTGGGGACTTTCACAAGGAGTGGACTGAGGCTGGAGTCAGTGCATCAGGAGCCACCACACACAGACAGATCCTGGACATGGGCTTCAAATGTCGTATTCCTCTTGTCAAGCCGCTCCTGAACAACACACAATGTCAGAAGCGTCTTACCTGGTCTAAAGAAAAACAGACCTGGTCTGTTGCTCAGTGGTCCAAAGTCCTCTTTTCTGATGAGAGCAACTTTTGCATCTCATTTGGAAACCACGGACCCAGAGTATGGAGGAAGAATGGAGAGGCACACACTGCAAGATTCTTGAAGTCCAGTGTGAAGTTTCCACAGTCTGTGTTGATTTAGGGAGCCATGTCATCTGCTGGTGTTGGTTCACTGTGCTTCATTAAGTCCAGGGTCAACGCAACCGTCTACCAGGAGATTTTGGAGCACTTCATGCTTCCTTCCGCAGACGAGCTTTATGGGGATGCTGACTTCATTTTCCAGCAGGACTTGGCACCTGCCCACACTGCCAAAAGCACCAAAACCTGGTTCAAAGATCGTAGGATTACTGTGCTTGATTGACCAGCAAACTCGCCTGACCTGAACCCCATAGAGAATCTATGGGGCATTGCCAAGAGAAAGATGAGAGACACGAGACCGAACAATGCAGAAGAGCTGAAAGCCACTATTGAATCATCCTGGTCTTCCATAATACCTCAGCAGTGCCACAGGCTAATAGCTTCCATGCCACGCCGCATTGAGGCAGTAATTGCTGCAAAAGGGGCCCAAACCAAGTACTGAGTACATATGCATACTTATACTTTTCACAGGTCTAATATTGTTCTATGTACAATCCTTGTTTTATTGATTGCATGTAATATTCTAATTTTCTGAGATTGTGGATTTGGGGTTTTCATGAGCTGTAAGCCATAATCATCCCAATTATGACAAATCACAGCTTGAACTATCTTGCTTTGCATGTAATGAGTCTATCTCATATATTAGTTTTACCTTTTAATCTGCATTACTGAAATAAATGAACTTTTGCACGATATTCAAATTTTTTTCGAGTTTCACCTGTATATATATATATATATATATATATATATCATGTAATGAAGCTTTGCATTCCCATTTCAGGGAATTTTGAAATAGGCAGCTGATGGGAGAATTCCTCCCAAAAAATCTTTCAACTGAAGAAATTTCACATGGAAAAGTGGTCAAAAGTTTCAGGAATTTAAGAAATTCGTGAACTGGTATACAAAATGCCTGCAATAAATATTTTATGGTAAAAGGAATAATGTTAAGGGCATACTTACTTTTTCCATTCTACACAATGACATTTATTTATATTTTTGTTAAAATACAGGGATGTTTTGTATTTTTATTAAGTTGTAAATGATATCAGATACTGTATAGGCACTGTTTGAATACACAGCTAATGCATCCTTGTCAAATCTGTTGTACTTTCGAAGAGCAATTCAAGGAGCAGTGGGGTAAAAAGCTAATTTCTTACTTGCTGGCATGGTTTACTATGCACCATATGAAAGGTTTATATGTTCTTCCCTTTAAAAGGAAATCATCGTTGTCAAAATATATTTGAAATAAATTCTAATAAGCTATAATTTTTAGAATTTCAAATTTTGAATTTTAAAAGTGAAACTTTAAACCTGTTTCTTACTTGTTTTAATTGGATCTTTAAAAAGATATTTATTTGCTAAAAAAAAAAGCATGTGTATTTCAGTTCTAATAATCTAATAGACTACAGAAATAAAATTTCAATTACATCTTGAGTCATTCAGTTCTAATAGTGCTGAACTTGCAAATGATTATTATTGAATTTTTTCCCAACAGAAAAATTACAACCATAGCTGACCTTGTGCATGTTAGAAAATAAAACTACAGTAAAGCCCAACAAAAATATTTACTGTTGAAAACATGTATTGTTACTTCAATACTATATGCTAAAGGAAGAACCCTGTCTGCGCACTACAAGTACCCATTTGCTGTGCTCAGTTCGTGCCTGCCCTGGTGTGCTAGCCAGGCACTATAGTATTGTGTATTAGTCCTGGGGCAATTGAGTACAGATAGGCTTGCTTGCCTTATGAGAAAGGGGGCTGCTATAGGTGAAGAACACAGAATCCAGCTATAGTGGCTGACCACCACCTGCGTTAGGGGTAAGCATAACACACATGCAGAAACTAAGCGGACATGAACAGAGCATGCTCTGCTCTATGTGTCTCCGGCAATAAGTGGACTCTGCTGTCTGTTTACATCTGACTACCTCTGAATCGTTTCCCCCCCCCCCAAATGGAAGAGGATAAAGTCCACCCCCCCTTTTTTTTTTCCGGAACCTGGAGGTAGGCGGGTGTAAATGGACACAGATTAATTTACACCCACTTGTCCATACAGATAAATGGACCTTCCAATCGGGTCCGCCTGCAAAAGTGATAGGCGGACCTGATTGGAATGCCTGTCTGAAAAGGGCCTTATCAGTTTCAGCACAGGAGAGCACTTGCTGCAAGTGATGTCACATCACGCCCTCAAATTCAGTGGATATCACACCACTCCCTTCAAACCCAATCTTTCTAAAACCAAGTTGTAATATTTCCTCCTCCCCCCAATCCCCCACTCATGACTTTACCATTAAGATCAACAGCACAACCTTTGGTCCTTCTCCTCATGCCAGGGTGCTAGGTGTAATCCTAGACTCTGACCTGTCCTTCAGGCTCCACATCCAATCACTGGCTAAATCCTGCCGCCTCAACCTCCGCAACATTTCCAAAATCCACCCCATTCTGACTAATGACACCACAAAACAATTTATCCATGCCTTGGTTATATCCCCCAAATTACTGCAACTCCCTCTTCACTGGCCTACCGTTACACAGGCTATCCCCCCTTCAGTCTATTATGAATGCTGCTACTAGACTTATACAACTGATCAGCGACTTCTGCCCCTCTTTGCATATCCCTTCACTGGTTTCCACTAACCCAATGTATAAAATTCAAAATACTAACCACAACATACACAGCCATCCACAACACTGCCCCTAGCTACACCACTAACCTTATCCACAGTTATCGTCCAAATCGTCCACTCTGCTCCTCCCAAGACCTCCTGCTCCCTAGCTCCCTCGTCACCTCCTCCCACACTTGCCTCCAGGACTTCTCCGGAGCCTCTTCCATCCTCTAGAACTCCCTACCCCAGTATGCCTGGTCAGGCCCCACCCGGTTTGCCTTTAGGCGATCTTTGAAAATTCACTTTATTAGGGAAGCCTACCCCACCTCCACCTAAGAACTGTACTTGAGTCACCTCCATCAGATCATCCCCTGCAGCTATCACATTTTGTACCACCTCCCCCTTCTTTTAGATTGTAAGCTCCATGAGCAGGGCCATCCTATTCCTTCTGTATTGAACTGTATTGTTGCTGTATTGTCTCCCTTTATATTGTAAAGTGCTCTGCAAACTGTTGGTGCTATAGAAATCCTGTATAATAATAACACCCAAAACTGTTTTCATTCAGAATGGAGTGGGGAGGGATTTGATTTGACCATCAATTTAAGTACAGCTACCTGTCAAAAGGAGGTTAAATATATATATACATAGTACAATATATATATATATATATACACACACACTACTCAAAAAAATTAAAGGAACACTTTGAAAACACATCAGATCTCAATGGGGAAACATATCATGCTGGATATCTATACTGATATGGACTGGCTAATGTGTTAGGAACATAAGGATGCTCCATCATTTGATGGAAATGAAAATTATCAACATACAGAGGACTGAATTCAAAGACACCCCAAAAATCAAAGTGTAAAAGGTACAGCAACTCAGAATGGTACTCAGTAGTTTGTATGGCCCCCACGTGCTTGTATGCATGCCTGACAACGTCGAGGCATACTGCTAATAAGACGACAGATGGTGTCCTGGGGTATTTCCTCCCAGATATGGACCAGGGCATCACTGAGTTCCTGGACAGTCTGAGGTGCAACCTGGTAGCGTTGGATGGACTGAAACATGATATCCCAGAGGTGTTCTATTGGATTTAGGTCATGCGAGTGTGGGGGCCAGTCAATGATATCAATTCCTTCATCCTCCAGGAACTGCCTGTATACTCTCGCCACATGAGGCCTGGCATTGTCGTGCACCAGGAGGAACCCAGGACCCACTGCACCAGCGTACGGTCTGACAATGGGTCCAAGGATTTCATCCCGAAACCTAATGGCAGTCAGGGTGCCATTGTCTAGCTTGTAGAGGTCTGGGCATCCCTCCATGGATATGCCTCCCCAGTCCATCACAGACCCAACACCAAAATGGTCATGCTGAACAATGTTACAAGCAGCATAATGTTCTCCACGGCTTCTCCAGACCCTTTCACGTCTGTCACATATGCTCAGGGTGAACCTGCTCTCATCTGTGAAAAGCATAGGGTGCCAGTGGTGGACCTGCCAATTCTGATGTTCAGTGGTAAATGCTCATAAAGCTCTAAGCAGTGAGCAAAGGGCCCACTAGAGGATATCCAGCCCTCAGTCCACCCTCATGAAGTCTGTTTCTGATTGTTTAGTCAGAGATATTCACCTGCTGGAGGTCATTTTGTAGGGCTCTGGCAGTGCTCATCCTGTTCCTCCTTGCACAAAGGAGCAGATACTGGTCCTGCTGATGGGTTAAGGACCTTCTACTGCCTGTCTCCTGGAATCTCCTTCATGCTCTTAAGACTGTGCAGGGAGACACAGCAAACCTTCTGTCAATGGCACGTCTTGATTTGCCATCCTGGAGGAGTTGGACTGCCTGTGCAACCTCTGTATGATCCAGGTATCGAATCATGTTACCAGTAGTGACACTGACCCTAGCCAAATGTAAAACTAGTGAAAAACAATCAGAAAAGATGAGTAGGGAAAAAAATGTCAGTGGCCTCAACCTCTAAAACCATTCCTGTTTTCGGGGTCATCTCATTGTTGCCCATTTAGTGCACCTGTGGCAATTTCATTAACAACGAAGCAGCTGAAACTGATTATTTCTGACCAGATTATTAACTGACCAGCTTAATATCACAGGAGTTTAATTAACGTAATGCTATACTCTGATTAAAAAGTGTTCCTTTAATTTTTTTGAGCAGTGTATATATATATATATATATATATATATATTGTGGGGTTAGCTCAGGTGGGGGATCTCCTTCCCTGGGAAAAAGGTAGACCGCACAGCAGGCTTTCGTCAAAATCTGACTGGTTGTCAGTTTTATTTAAAAGGTTTGCAAAAATATCAAAATAAACAAAACATCAAAAATAAACCCTTGCCATCCAGGCACTAACTAAACAGGAGACGTTTCCTCTCTCAGAGGTGAAGGGCTTCTCCCTGTCACCCAAAACAAAACAAAGCAAAAGCAAACCTTTTCTTGTAGGTATAGTACACACACACAGCTCTCTCAGAATACCTCTCTGAGTCCCAGGCCACGAGCAACTCCTTGCTCCAGCCCTGCCCTTTTTATATCACCTGTTGGTGGTCATCAGTGGAGCACAAACTCTGGTCCGGAACCACCTCTGCCATTGTGGCCCCGAAAACCCGGAGTGGACTCCACCTTACACCTCACAGTATGACCTCATGCGAGGTGACACATATCGTCCATCCATCACTTTGCCGTGCATACTGTCACATATCCCCCCCCCTCTGCTCAAGCCCCTGCGGCTGAGCAACTGTCCCAACCAGGCAATGGACCCGGGAGAGGGCATCTACATTGCTTTGCAGTTTCCCTGCTCTGTGTTCCACCGTAAATCTGAACGCTTTTAGCGCAAGAAACCACCTTGTCACTCGGCTATTTTTCTCCTGGTTATCGCACATCCATTTGAGCGGGGCATGATCAGTAACCAACTTGAACTCTCTTCCTAACAGGTAATATTTCAGGGCCTCCAAGGCCCATTTGATGGCCACACCTTCCTTCTCCACAATGGCATAGTTTCTCTCATGTTTGTTGAGCTTTCTACTTAGGAAGACCACGGGGTGCTCCTCCCCATCTCTGATTTGGGACAGCACAGCACCTAGTCCCACGTCAGAGGCATCAGTCTGTACCACAAACTCTGTTGTGAAATCTGGGGTCACAAGCACAGGTTGGGCACAGAGAGCTTGTTTCAGCCTTTGAAATGCGGTCTCCGCCTCAGGATTCCACTTAATCATGACCGACCCTCTACCTTTTGTCAGATCTGTCAGTGGGGCTGCAATGGTGGCAAAATTGGGGATAAACCGCCTGTAGTATCCTGTGATCCCAAGAAATGCCCGGACTTGCTTTTTATTTACCGGTTGGGGCCACTTTTGAATTGCCTCGATTTTATTTATCTGAGGCCTAATGAGACCTCGACCAATAATGTAGCCAAGATATTTGGCCTCCTCCAAGCCTATGGCACACTTTTTGGGGTTGGCGGTAAGACCTGCTTCCCTCAGCGAATCTACTACCGCTTGTAAGCGGGACAAATGAGACTCCCAGTCTGGACTGTGGGTGACGACATCGTCCAAATAGGCAGCTGCGTATTGGCGATGTGGTCTTAGCATTTTGTCCATCATTCGTTGGAATGATGCCGGAGCACCATGTAAACCAAATGGCATCCGCTTATACTGAAAGGACCCCTCGGGGGTAGAGAATGCAGTCTTTTCTTTTGCAGCTTCCGTTAAAGGAATCTGCCAATAGCCTTTGGTTAAATCTAAGGTGGTTATGTACCGAGCCGTTCCCAACCTGTCAATGAGCTCATCCACCCGAGGCATCGGGTACGCATCAAATTTAGACACACTATTCAGTTTCCTGAAATCATTACAGAAACGAATTGTTCCATCTGGTTTTGGGACCAACACTATGGGACTTTACCACTCACTGTGAGATTCCTCTATCACTCCCAACTCTAACATGTCCTGTATTTCCTTTGCCACCGCTTCCCGCCTGGCCTCAGGTATTCTAGGGGGCTTGACATTTACGCGGACCCCTGGCTGGGTAACTATGTCATGCTGTATGACAGTCGTCAGTCCAGGTAGGTGAGAGAGGAAATCTCCATTTTTCCTCACAAACTCCTTAACATCATTTTGTTGGGCTACTGACAAGGTTTCCGTTATAGGTACCTGAGGGGCCACGTCCTTTTGGGGGCTTGGTACTGCCAACAAACTTTCCCTGTCTTTCCAAGGTTTTAAGAGATTAACATGATAGATTTGTTCGGGTTTCCTTTTCTCTGGCTGGCAGACTTTATAATTTACTTCCCCCACTTTCTCCCTAATTTCAAAGGGACCTTGCCACTTTGCGAGGAATTTACTTTCCACGGTGGGGACTAGCACCAGCACTCTATCCCCAGGGTTGAAGGTACGGATCCTGGCACCCCGGTTATAAACCCTTCTCTGGACCTCCTGGGCTTGCTCCATGTGTTCCCGAACAAGTGGCATGACAGCTGCGATTCTATCCTGCATCTGTGAGATATGCTCGATGACACTTCTATAGGGCGTGGACTCCCAGGTTTCTTTTGCAACATCTAGCAATCCCCTGGGATGTCGACCATACAGTAATTCAAAAGGTGAATATCCTGTAGATGCCTGAGGTACTTCTCGTATCGCAAACATGAGATATGGTAGCAAAAAATCCCAATTTCTCCCATCTTTGTCTACCACCTTTTTTAACATGTTCTTAAGGGTCTTGTTAAACCTGTCTACAAGCCCATCGGTTTGGGGGTGGTAGACCAAGGTACGGAGATGGGAGATTTTGAACAATTTGCATAGTTCTTTCATAACTCTAGACATAAATGGCGTGCCCTGATCCCTTAATATCTCCTTTGGAATACCTACACGACTAAACACCCGGACAAGCTCTTTGGCGATAGTTTTAGCGGAGGTATTACGCAAGGTAATGGCTTCTGGATACCGGGTGGCATAGTCAAGTATCACCAGTATGTGCTGATGGCCCCGGGCAGACTTTACTACTGGACCCACTAGATCCATGCCCACTCTTTCAAACGGTACTTCAATTATGGGTAGAGGTACTAGCGGACTGCGAAATTGGGTTGAGGGCGCAGAATATTGACATTCCGGGCATGACTCACAATACGCTTTGACATCTCCATGTAAGCCTGGCCAAAAGAATCTCTGGGTTATCCTCTCCTTTGTTTTCTCTACACCCAAGTGTCCCCCCATTATATGCCCATGGGCTAAGTCTAGTACCATCTGGTGAAAGGGTTTGGGGACTACTAACTGTTCTACCACCTCCTCCCCTTGCTTTACCACTTGATACAGCAAGTTATTGTTAAGAGCCATGTAGGGAAAAGACACCCCTACCTAATTTTCAACTGGTTCCCCATCAATTATTTTAATGTTTTCACGGGCTTTATTAAGTGTGGAATCTTTCAGCTGTTCCGTACAAAATTCCTCTTTTCTGAGCTCTAGGTCAGGCACCACATTCTGTCCACTCTCACTAGAGCCAGCGATCATCTCTTGTTCCATATCCTCAGTGTCTGGGGTTGGATCCAACTCCTCCTGCTCCCCAGCCATTACAGAGAAAGGGAAAAGATCTACGCCTTCCTTGGACACACCAACAGTTTCCCCTTCCACCTTGCCGTCAAAGGGGTCAGGAGTGAGTTCAGGAGTTTTCGGCGTTTCCCCAGCAGGAGGAGCTCGGTCCTCCTGACACCTCTCCTTGTTCCATAACCTCCAGAAATGGGGAAAATCTCTCCCCACTATGGCTTCATGAAGCAGAGAGGGCACCACCCCCACTGAATAGGTCACAGGGCCCCAGGGAGTATCAATCTCCACCATAGCAGTCTGGTAATTACGTGTATCACCATGAATACAAATAACCCCAATAGTGCTAGGGTGTAAGCTTGCAGGGTTTACCAAATCACTTTTAACTAAGGTCACAACACTACCCGAATCTAGCAGAGCAGTTACTGGCTTTTCATCAATTGCAATCACACACATTTGCTTTTCCATGCATTTCTGACATGCTGCAGTACATACCACCTGTGCAAAAAGAGACATGTGTTTTCCTAAATAAGCATTTTCACATTGCATAGGTTCATCATTTAAAGGACAGTTTGCAGCAATATGACCTAACGCATGACAACGATAACATATTATATGTTCAGTACTTAGACCTCTAAACTGCTTTGGGGACCTTCCTGACCTATTTGGCCAGTCTCTAGGTCCTAAGCCTACCGTCTTATTATCTGAAACAATAGTCTTATCGTTTTTTTCTGAGCCTTTGGCCCATGGAACAGTCTTACCGGATCCTCCGGATAGTTTTCCACCCCTAGTGACATTGGGGTATGGCCCAGATGAATGAAAAAAGTCCTCAGCGGCTGCATATCTCTCCATCAGGTCCACCAGCTCATTTGCAGATTTAGGGTCTCCACGGCCGACCCACTTCCTCAAAGTGGCAGGGAGTGCACGTAAATATTGGTCCATGACCACACGCTCCACAATCTGAGGGCCTGACAATACCTCTGGCTGGAGCCACTTTTTGGAGAGATGTATCAAATCGAACATCTGAGATCTGGGTGGTTTGTCAGCCCTGTAATGCCACTGATGCTCCCGCTGAGCCCGGACTGCAATGGTGACACCCAGGCGTGCAAGGACCTCAGCCTTCAGTTTCTCATAGTCCTGGGCATCCCCTGGTTCCAGGTCATAATAGGCTTTTTGGGATTCACCTGTCGAAAATGGTGCAAGCAGTCCTGCCCATTGTTCCTTTTTCCATCCTTCCCGAACAGCAACCCTTTCAAAAGTGGTGAGGTAGGCCTCCACATCATCCGCAGGTGTCATCTTCTGCAAAACATAGCTGGCCCGCGCTATTTTCTGCTCCACTGGCAGTGGATCTGCAGATTCCTTCTTTAATTCTAATAGGTGTTGGGCCACCTGCTTAAGGAGCTCTCGGTCTGCTTGTTGGGTTTCATGTTGTGCTTGTTGGGCTTCATGTTGTGCTTGTTGGGCCTCCTCAAACTGGCGATTTGTCTCCCGTTGTGCTGCATTGGCCTGCAGCAAGGCTCTTATTATTTCCTCCATCTTCTCACTTGCTCAGGAAGTTGCCCGCATTCTCCACCATATGTGGGGTTAGCTCAGGTGGGGGATCTCCTTCCCTGGGAAAAAGGTAGACCGCACAGCAGGCTTTCGTCAAAATCTGACTGGTTGTCAGTTTTATTTAAAAGGTTTGCAAAAATACCAAAATAAACAAAACATCAAAAATAAACCCTTGCCATCCAGGCACTAACTAAACAGGAGACGTTTCCTCTCTCAGAGGTGAAGGGCTTCTCCCTGTCACCCAAAACAAAACAAAGCAAAAGCAAACCTTTTCTTGTAGGTATAGTACACACACACAGCTCTCTCAGAATACCTCTCTGAGTCCCAGGCCACGAGCAACTCCTTGCTCCAGCCCTGCCCTTTTTATATCACCTGTTGGTGGTCATCAGTGGAGCACAAACTCTGGTCCGGAACCACCTCTGCCATTGTGGCCCCGAAAACCCGGAGTGGACTCCACCTTACACCTCACAGTATGACCTCATGCGAGGTGACACATATCGTCCATCCATCACTTTGCCGTTCATACTGTCACAATATATATAAAAAACTTGAGTTGCATTTTAACCAACACACATGCTGTTGCAGATACATTTAGCCATGATATCTAGGCAACAAGGATTTCCGGTCACAAAAGGGTTAACCATTGTAACACATATAAATGAGAAGGAAGCTATGGCAAGATCTCAGTAAAGCATCAACTGTAGACTTTGGAATCCCCCCAAAAATAATGATGCTGCACTAAATTTATCTCAACACCATGTAATAGCATAAACATGGGTATTAAATAATACTAAACAAAGAAGTGTTAATCGCCATAATTCATCCATGAAAATTATATATATCTGCCACACCTCATACCATTTTTAATCCTCTACCTTATTCCTGCAGCGCTGTTCTGTAGTCACATGATCTTTCCCTGTTCTGTGGCATCTACAAGGAAATCTCTTTGGGAGGGGTTTCTATTACTGCAATATGAGTTTGTGTCTGCACAGCCCTGATAGGTGCTGTGCCAATCACATGAGTAACAAAAAAACTGTTTCAGAAGAACTATTCAAATTAAATTATAAATATACAAAAACTGTTTTACAACTCCCTATAAATCTTTATAGAGCATAAAATGTATATTGTTTTATGGTGTAGGCGGCGTAAACGATGATTGACAGTAGCAATCATTTTGTTCAGACAGCAGCCAAAGCTCTGTTTTACAGGTATTAGCAATTAAATTTCATATATTTAATACTGATTTACATTAAAATGAAGATTTTTGTGGGTTTCTTAGTGAATATAATCAATAGGAATACTAAATCCTACCCCCATATTATTTAGCTATAGGAGGAGGAGGGGAGTGTCATTTACCACTGTGTATACACCCAGATGGGTGATTCTATAGTCATGTGGGTTGCACAGATAAGAAAAAATAGCAAATTAACACATTAGAAGGAAATTGTAAGTGAAGCATAGTCAGTAGATAACAGCAGCTGGTCTATACAATCTCACGTTGCAATGGGGACACAGAGAAGATGGGAGGGACAGCAGAAGGCAGGATTAATTAGGTATATTTCACTCTACAAAAAAACAAAAGCTTTAGTGGCTTTGTGAATATGCACACTCTTGTACATAAAATGTAATGAGAGTTTTACATAGTCTGGGTTTAGTTACGCTTTACAAGAATCTATAATGTAACAATTTGGGGTTGATTTACTAAAACTGTAGAGTGCAAAATCTGGTGCAACTCTGCATAGAAACCAATCAGCTTCCAGGTTTTATTTTCAACGCATAATTGAACAAGATGAAGTTAGAAGCTGATTGGCTACCATGCAAAGCTGCACCAGATTCTGGGTGCTCCAGATTTAGTAAATCTCCCCTTAAATGAACACGTGATGTAAGCTGGTGTATTTTATGTATTTAGAAAAGCAGAGTGAAGCCATCAGTGCCGCTCATAGGAATCACCATTTTGACCATTTTCAGCTTGCTAATCCAACCATAGTTGCACCCCATAGCTCTGCTAAAAATCTCAGAAGCAAGTAAATTTGAATATCTGAAGGTGAACATCCTTTTTACTAAATGTAAAATCAAAATTCTGCACACCATCATCTTTGACTACCTGCTGAAGATCTGAAGGGACAATTCCCTTAGAGTGGTATATATGAAAGTCCTTCATTATTCAATGTGACGTTATCCATAACATACCTTATGTATAATTCATATATTCATGTTGTATTATTCATTAGTCATATATTCTATTTTTAAACATTTACAAGCCTCAGGTAGTTTCATGACAATTGGATAACAATTGAAAAAGTTAATATATTTTTTAAATGAAGGCAGAGTGCATTTCAGCATTTATACTAATTATTCTGTTAATTTGTAGTGTCAATTAGTAGATGTTAATTATTGCTAAATCTTAGCGTTCCTTGAAATTATAAACTTATTTACAGACTTCTAAACACCAATTTAGCACTAATTTTACAGCAATTAATACAATTTTACAGCTTCTTTAATTAATTTAACACTCAATAATAATAATAAAGATTCTACACTGCTTCAACTCAGTATCCCTGTGCTGTTTTGCTAGATTGTGTAGGCATAACCAGACAGCAACCTATGAGATCACCTGCTGGATAAAAAAAGTTGTGTAATTCAAAAGAGTGAATGCCCTAATCTGCCTTGAGATGTTAGTTTCTTTTTTTGCTGAGGGTCATTTTCTTATTGTTTGGACAACTGAACACCAAGAAACTTGTTTTTACTGTTGTTCATAATGCATTAAAGCCAAACTCCAGGCAGATATAAAAGACACAAATTAATGCAGCTTTGTAATCATCCATTGATAAACAATTGATTTTCATTCTTTGTATTACTTATTATTACATCAATAGATGTAATTTTTAATGCAAGCAGTGTAAGTTCCGGAATTTAACCTCCTAGCAGCCTTTTGCAATCCCTTGTACAGCATAGCTCAGACTAGGACAAGAAGAAAAATCATAAGGAACCAATCAATTATGCTATAGTGCAAGAAGCATGCTGATAGGAGGAAATAGCAATTGGACAGAGAGATTAGCTGATCAGTCTGCTGCTTCTCTTTTCACTGTCCGATTATACACTGAGGGGAAAGACAAGATCTTTATGTGTTACTGCACTGCAGCAGAGAAAAATCAGGCCTCCTACCTTTACAGCTAAGACTATGCTGTTTGGCTGAGCTGTGTATAACTCAGGGCTGTATGGACAGAAATACAAATTCTTTAGTAGGATTTATTTTATCTGGGAATGCATCTATCAGTAGTTTTAATTTAAATATGCAAATTATATAAAATGCAGATTAAAGGCAAACTTAGAGAACATTCAACTTAAACTGTGAGAGCACTTTTAACAATCATGGTTTATACTACCCACTAGGTTGTCCTCAACACCATGAAACATTAGAAGTCTACCTCATATTTACCAACTTTTCCAGGACTAAACGTTTATTAACTTTACAAGCTGCAGCTCCAACTTTGGCTTTACACAAACTGGCCATTAAGTGCTGATGCATGAGGCTCTGTCATTTAGCTGTGTCTGAGGGGGAAACCTGAAAACTTTATGAGAGCATGACAGCTGCTGTGGCTGGATGAAGCTGGATGGTGCACCTAGCTGTATGTACATTTAGGACCATTTATGGTACCCAGGAGCAAATGCCCAAAACACAAGAAGTCTGTGTTCTGGACATTCATCTCTGGGCGAATACTGCCCCAAAACGCAAGAATTTCTGAGTGCATCAGCCAGCCCCATCCAGCTGCAGGAGCTGTCAGACTCTCATAGAGTTTGATAGGTTGCCAGCAGTAGGGCTGGGCGGTGGACTGGTACCTTCCAGCCACAGCCGGAGCCTCATGCACCAGGGCTAAATGCCCAGTATACATGAGGCCTTTCACTGTACCCTATTCTATTTCCTGCCTTTGTCACTGGGACAGATAGTGGTTGGAAATATCCTGAGTGGGGACATATACAGCAATAAAAACCTGACAGAGTTCTAAAAAAAACCCCCAACATTCTGACATTCCATGGCTGGACATGGGCTTTAGCACTTCTTTCTGTATATACTGTATATTTCAATTTCTTGCTGCTGTTCTGATCCAAACTTGCACTCTGTACAATTTACATAGTAAAACAATGCTGTATATGTTTGTTTTTCAGGGATTTATACTTTTGGATTATTTGCTACAGACATATTTGTAAATGCTGGACAAGTTGTGACAGGAAACTTGGCTCCACATTTTCTTACAATTTGCAAACCGAACTACACAGCACTTGGTTGCAACCAACTTACACAGTTTATCACTGATGCCAACGCTTGTACTGGAAATCCAGACCTTGTTATCAAAGCAAGGAGAACATTTCCATCCAAAGAAGCAGCTCTCAGTGTATATGGAGCAATGTACTTGGCTGTGAGTATCTTATCTCCTATATTTTTGTAGTACTGCATTATAGTTCTGAGCCCTTGAATTATATTATTTATCACAGTCATTAAGGAAAACTTACAAACAATAATATTTAATTCAAGAAACTGAAAGTGAATTTTCAGGGATGTCAATTTCCTGGTCAAATGGCAAGCCCTTATGATACAACAGTGCCCTGTAGTGATGTAGAGGCTGGTTGAAGGAACCACAGTGCACAGCAGGAGACTAGGAAATCTCAGAGGTGTCAGATTCTGTAGAATCTTCAGCATGCCATCTGCCAGAGAATGTAGTTGTCAGTTTCAAGTGTGCAGTTTATTTTTAATAATTCTCTATATGATTAGTATTGTAGAAAAAAGGGTCCAAAAATAGTTGGAATATGATTCCTCACAGGATCCATTTTAAGCAGTGGGCAATGAGAAATCATATTTTTTAAAATTTTCTATCTGCTGTTTATTACAAGAAGAAAACCTGTGAAACTGCATTAATATAAAAAAAACAATAGAAAACTCTCTTTAAAATTTGTAAAGATAGTTAGCATTTTCTGTGATTATTTTCTAATATGACGAAATAAAACATTTCACACATTCACATAGCTCCCAAGAGTGTCAGTTTCCCGTTATTATAATACCAGAAAAAGTGCGTACACAACTATGCCTAATCCAAATAACATAAATAATTAAAGCTAGCCAGCACTGGAAAGTATTTCAAACCTAAGTTCAAAAGCCAAAACAAAATATCAGTGCAGGGCTAATAATGCTATCAGAAAAAAATGCCTATACCCTAAATATGCCAAATCATAAAACACATAAACACCATGTCATAAATTCATAAATTAGTCCCAAAACACAAAAGTCCACACCATTCAAAAACTGTCTTTGAATTCTATCTTCAGTAAGATTCCCAACACAAATGAGGTAATATTCACAAGGTGCACTACCAAATCTGTGTGCCTATATCGCTCACCTTCATAAATAGACCTCTTGCAACAGAAAAGGTCTATAAATCTTAGATTGTAAGCTCTAACGAGCAGGGCCCTTTGTTTCCTCTTGTACCAAATTGTATTGTAACTGTAATGTCTACCTTCAGTTTGTAAAGTGCTGTGCAAACAGTTGGCACTATATAAATCCTATATAATAATAATAAGCACATTTGTTATCAAGGAAGGAAAAGGGGGATTCACCGCACCTCATCAACTGCAACATTGAATCTTGAAAGGATTCTCATCCACTTCCCAAAATGACAATAGCTCAAAGAGAAGGATAAATCATAGTGCTCACTGTTGTCATATAAAATATTTCAAAATATAATGATTCCACTCAAAAAATACTGTGCTTCATACGTCCAAGGCATTCATCAAAAGTGCTGCGCAGTAATCCACTCAACACCCAAGTGCATCAAAAGTGCTCATCTTTAGCAAATTACCCCTTAAGAGACAGGAGGTCTAGCAGAGCTTCTGAAGTGTAAAAAGAGGTCTATCCTCCGATAATTACGATCTTCCCTGCAAAAGGCTCAAAGGTAAATCTCTCCAGTCCTTCCTTGCAAGCAACCATAATTCCTAAATAGACCTTTCTACAACAGAAAAGGTTATAAGCGAGTTCCACCACTCTAGGAAGGAAGGAAGGAGTAGAGTGATTTGTAAATCTCAAACCCTAATGTAAGGGTTGAGTATAATGTCCACATACTGAAAAAGGTCAAATCTTGTGGCGACAGAAAAAACACAAACATCTCTTTTGAATGAGCCATAAAAACTGACTCAAAATAAACCTGTACACTAGACAAAGTATCTAAACCAGCCTTTCTCAACCTTTTTGTTACAGAGGAACCCTTGAAATAATTTTCACGTCTTTGGGAACCCATGCTAAGTTATTAAATCCCTAGTATATCTAGCATATTTGACACCCAGAGCAGATAGTTTTCTCTTAACACTCTCCTGATTCATAAGAAAAAAAATGTGTCAGTAAATATCATGAAATGGGACAAATAATAATGGCCAAAAAAATAAATTCCAATTGGTGAAAATTGCGGTGCCCCTTACATTAATGGTCAGTGAAAAAGTACCTTCTTATATTGCTAGTCAGTGGGGTTCATTTACTAAAACTGGAGATTGCAAAATTAGGCTCACTTGTGCATAGAAACCAATCAGCTTCCAGGTTGTATTGCCAAAGCTTAATTGAACAAGCTAAGGTTAGAAGCTGATTGGTTTCTATGTATAAGTGAGCCTGATTTTGGACCAGTTTTAGTAAATAAACCCCAGTGTAGTATAGTGTAGTGGTCCTATGTAATGGTAGCCAATGGGAGAGCAAGTCCTTATATTATAGGACAGTGAAAGAATACTTCATAGATTTCTTGCACACTGCTGCCAAAATATTTAGTCCTTTTAGGCATAAAGACATGTTTTTTTTTACTGATCTTTATGCAGCCTATTGTTTTCAATGTGCCTGTACACACAGGCGCATAAACTAAACATGTGCTACGTATAGATGAGAAAAAATATGCATGCAAAAATGAGCATAAAATGGTAATTTGAAGAGGTTAGAATTTATTTTCCTTGTGTATGTGCGTATGGACAAATATGCACAAAATAAGTGCCTGGAATTTCGGCCAGGAATACTGAAGTTCAAACATCCAGGAACCCTGCATGAGAAAACCCTTATCTAAACTCAGACTTCTCCTGGATATTAAACACCGTAAGTTGCCAAACTGTTCCATTTTGGCCACTTGCTCCCCTCTGCAGAGTGTCAGTGACTACCATAGATGTTCCTAAGAAAAGATGGACTATCTAAAAGTCAACATTTGCAGAAGCTTAGGCATACTCTCATGTGCTTGGACCTCGTTATTGGTCACTCCAAGCACCAAGCACTGTCATTTTAGAAAAGGGGACTGGGATATACAGTAAGTCTACTCACCTCACACCATGGAAATATGCAGAAATGAATGGTTTACCTAAAGGCACTAATGAAGAAATAATGAGGGATTTCAAAGGTGGGGACACACTATTCCTTCCACAAACAGAGGCCTCTGCTAGCGTTGCAAGCCAATTGTTTGCTTCAGCAGCACATACAGTATACTAAATTGGAATGATATAAAGAAGATCAGCATAGCCCCTGTGCAAGGATGTTTTGTTGAAAGTTAGTGAAGGGTCCATATTTGTTATTGGTCGAATTCAATCGTGTCTTTCTTTTTTCAATATGACTATTTTACTGTGTTAGTATTTTAAGAGTTGTGTGTTCCCTATGGATAAAGCAACACTCCCTAAAATATATGGAACTTATAACAAAGATCTCACATTTGCTCCCATTTGGTATGTTAAATTTACTGTACCATTGAAAGTATTTTCTGTTCAAAAAAAGCTGTTGATCCTTCCAGAAATCCAGTGAGCTTAACACTTCACGTGAAAATCTAAAGCAGTGTAATTCTCCTTAGCCATTTTGCCTTTGTGAACTACAGAACACTCCCCTCCACTTTCCCCCCATGTAACAGAGATTAGAAGAGGGGAGCTGTTCTATATTCCAAATCATGCACAAGCAGCACTGAGTCATACAATAGAGTAAGTGACGTCACCCTAGGACAGGAAATGTGTTACTGGCAGGATGGCCAATTAAAAATAACAGAACCACAGCTTGAAAAAAACTCATGTAGCCATTGCATCTAAGGACGAAAGGTAAGATGCAATATATAACATTTTGTTCTTAGGCTTAGATATGCAATTAGACTTTCATTTTGCATGGGAACCTTCCCCAGAGCTTAGTGATTGCTGTGTAAAATCACTTTGCAAAGAATACCCAATCATGTACAAGGAACATAAAAAAATAGCATTTTTTCTTGCACATGATTTGATCTTGAGAGTCAGCAGAGCTTCAACTCATTCACCAAAGAGAAAATTCCCTTGCAAATTCTATTTGCTTTTAGTAAATGTACACCTATATCTCAGGAAACCATGCAGCCCACTTATACACATCACATAGATCTGTTTGTAATTCTCCATCTTCCATTCATCTAATCTTCCAGCACAGTGGCAGTTTGAGATGTATGTGACTGGGAATATGGTTCATTACCAAGTTTAGTTACAGTTCTAAAGCGCTCTTAATAGCCTCAGGTGTTCAATAAATACTTGTGAGCGAGATGAAAGAAGAAGCAGATTGAAAATGGAGAAATGCATATTATCCAGGGCTTTCATGAATGCCATAGTATAAAAAATTCCTATTGAGCTAGGTAATCACCTGCTGATACACAATGTTGCAGCCAGTGTTTCAAGATTATTCTAACACTTATTTTCACAGCAAATTGGTGCCAAAAATATTAGCTACCATTGTCACCTTGTTAACATTTGTGCAATGTATGCTACAATATGCAGAACAGCTTTTTCCAAATAAATGCAACTTCATGAAAGATACCTAACCTACCAGCATATTACAGATTTTCAACTTGGAACTCTTGAAGTCACTTAGCATATTAATTTGCACCATACATACTGTATCTGTTCATTAATAAAAAATGTATATACCTACTACAAGCAGTTCCTTAGTACTGTAACACCCTTGAAGCTTTGTCCATCACCTCAATACATTCTGATTAGCAACATCAAGGTTTATGGTAAAGCAAGAGAGGGAAGTCTTTCTTCTTTGCAGGCAGTAGAAACATCCCCTTTTCACATTTCAGGTCTTGACAAAGTCAAGTTAATAGCCTTCCTTCAGCCCTCCACCCTTCTTTTTATTGGCAATATTACCTTCACATAGGGTCTCCTCTCCTTGTTTTTTCTGGAGAGGAACTGATAGGGGCGTGTTTGTGCGGTTTTTATAAGCTTAACGTGGTTGTAAACCCTTACATACTGTATACCCATTGAAGTGACTAGCCTCAGGTGACTCACAGAGATGAAACAAATCCTCTTCCATGAGTAGGTACCTGCCTGTCTGCAGTCTTCTTTTCTCTACATCCATTCAAAGTTCTTGAAGCTTGTCTGAGAGTTCAGAAACAAGGGACAAAGAGCTGAAATTACACTCTGCAGAGCTCAGTGAGGAGACCTCTGGGAGCTGATTGGAGGGAAGAGCCCCCCCCCCCCCCCCCACACAGCACACAGGAAAAGTGCTGAGTCTGTCAATCTGATGGAAGTCCCTCCTCTGTCACCATTTTTCTCTTAGTGTCAGGAAAATGTGTCAAAAGTGATTCATCCTGATAGGAGGCAGCAGACAGAAATGACACATAGTGCAGTTAATTGAGAAATGTACACACTACAGAGGGAAATGCTTTATTCATATTTCATGTCTGAGGTTCACACCCACATTAGAATTTATGCCAAAACTATTTTTTATTTCTTTGGGACAAAAAATGAAAGGTAAATCTCCCCAACAGGACACTGATAGAAAAAAATCTGACAGGGTCTTAACCATTTCATACTATATACAAAATAAAATAAAATATGTTTGGGCTTTATATACACCTTAAATTGGAACTAAACCCTCCTATACTTTTCAGCCAAGGAATCTGCCATCATAGCCTCTGTTTGATCTGCAAATGCCATGATGCCGAACTTGTGATCAGTTATGACACTAGCCATTTAGTGGTTTGACACTTTGGTTGATAGCACAAGCAAATGTGACAGCATTACCGGCATGTCTAGGATTTAACAGTTTTTTTAAACTGGTTTAGTTCGCTTTAATATTTTGTACTTGTTAAGCAGGATTGTAAAACAGCCCAGGTTGCACTTTAATGTTGTTGATCCTATTTACTTTAGTACAAGTGCTCTTGCTTTCAATGGCAAACATCAACTTTTGTCCCAAGGAACACTAGTAGGAACCTCCTTGATATCCCCCAAATCTCAGCTGAACCCAAGTGGCAGCCACACTGGATGAATAAACCTTTATGTTCTCTGTTCTTGAAGTGCCAACAGAAAATCTAAGAGGGAAACAAATTGTCCAGATTATTTACCAGCACAGAGTGTTTACATTATAAGAACTTTCTCACACATCAATAAGAAAACAGGATTTTAGTAGAAACGTCCTAGCAGATGCTGGAAAACCCCTGCTCATACAAACAACAGTAAAAATGGAGCATGTTACCCAAAAGGGTTCTTTATATACTTACACCATAAAAGCTTAGTCTCCTTCTTGATTTAACTAATTAGTTTTCATAGTAAAGGCTGCATTTTTTCTAATTTAGTTTTATTAGTTATTTTAAACTAATAAAGTATTAGGGAATATACAGTAGCCCTTTTAAATACAAATAGGTCTTAGTTGAGTTGTTCAGTGCAATTATGTAGTAACCAAGGACCCAAATTGTAGAATTGTACAAAAGGCTGATGTCCACTAAGCAGTTCTTTTATTGATTAATCGCTTAAAGTGTTTATAAAGGTAAAAGGTTATTTTTACTTTAATGCATTCTCAGCATTAAGGTAAAAACCTTTCAAAGGTTGCTCCTTACTCCCCCCCCTTTAAACACTTACCTGAGCCTGATCTCAATACAGCACTGCGCCCATTTGCAGAAGCTCTTCTTTGCTTTCTCTGCTCTCAGGAGACTCAGCAGCAACTGGAGCCTTTGGCCATTGACTCCTGCTGCAGTTTGTCAAAGCCTGAAAGTCAGGAGCAGGAGGCTAGGCTGAGCTATGTGTGTGTGTCTGTAGTCGCACACAGCCTGGCTTGGGATCGAGCCTCCACAAGCGCACCCATAGCAAGAGGCTGTATGCACTGCAGTGTACTGTAGTAGAGCTGATTTCCAGCAGCAATATGCTGCTGGAGCTAAATAGAGCTGGCCTGAGTACTTCTTCATTCAGGAGAAACCTTGTATTGTTATAATTGAATACAAGGCTTCCTCTGATTGGCAGAGGTGGAAATCGTGATGTCATCTGCCCACATTTCCAACTCAGTGATTATAGACTAGGCATTCATGGAGTTTGGAGGTAAAATGGATCAAGGAGATGGGTCTTGGGTTGTTAAGATTGGTGGGGTTCAGCGAGGGCTTTTTACGAATGGGAGTGACCAGTGCCTGTTTTAGGGTGTAGAGAGGGAGAGATTATAGATGTGAGTTAGGGAGTGTAGGACAGAGCAAGAGGGTGACTGTAATAATTCCGAGGGAACAGGGTCCAGGGGCAGGTGGTTAGGAGCGTATTAGAAAAAAGGGAAGGTCAGTTAATTCTTCCTCTATTGTAGCAGTGTTAATAAAGAAGGTATTGCACCAGCAGGTGGACATTGAAAGCTAGATGCCAGAGATATCTGTACCTTGGAGATCTCAGCATGACTTGTATCAATCTTATTAAGAGTTGACAGGGATTGAATGAAAAGGTGTTAATGAATGTTAAAAATAAGTCTGTGTGGCAGTGTGGAGGCAGAAATTGTATGTTTGGAGGGCAGATTTATACTGGGTGAAGTCTTACAACACAGATGCTCAGAGTGTGGCTGTTTTTTGAGCCTTCTGGTGTTGTCTATATGCCAAGGTTGTAATGGTTGGGGCCTGATTCTCTATGTAGTGAGGGGGGCTAGTGTGTCCAGGGAGGCTATAGTCATGTATAAATATTAGTGATGGTCTTTCCACTCTATATATGGTAGTGTTTGTCCTTGCAATTTGTAATTAATCCTTTTGCTGTATATATAGGATTAATTTTTTTTTTCACTTTAAATAATACATACATGTATTATATACCGTAGTTCTATGCACTTCATGTGTGGATCATAGGGATTAATACTAATAGGACCTGAGTGCTGTGGGTAAGGGGAACATCATAGTATTTGACCCATGAGAAGTCTATGTACTTCTAAGGTTATCAGAATACAGTTTGTCTTTTTTAGCACTTTTACTTATTATAATATATAAATGAATGGATTATATGGACATCATTTTACTGGACATTGATGTAAATAGTGTAGTTTTTGCATGATATTAATTTGTGTATTATCTTTGTATTTCTGTGACTGCTGTAGTGATTTTTTTTGTAAATGAAGTGCATGTAAAATTACCTTCTGGTCAGCATAATACTAGTTGGGAATCCTGGTATTACTTTGGGACGTAAGTTGGGAACAACTTTAGAGTTGAAAAGACATAGTATTACATACAGAAACATTACACCACTACAAGTGAATAGCATAGCACCCAGAGAAATATATATAGACCACACATTATAATATACTGATCACTCCCTAGCAGGGGCGGACTAACCATTTGGAAACTCGGGCACTGCCCGAGGGCCCGGGGTCAGTAGGGGGCCTCATGAGATGCCACTGGTACCTTTTTCATAGGCTGTTTTGAGTTTGCGCAAGGACACAGGGGCCCCACGATCCCCTATTGCCCGGGGGCCCCATGAGTTGTCAGTCCCCTGCTCCCCAGTTCAATTTTAGAATAAACACAAAATACACACTTTTTAGTGGAAAATCTCATTAAGCAAGAGTAGAGTCAATGTAAAACCAAACAAAAGAAGAATTTGTAAAGAGAATGCTTATCTGCAAATCTGCACTCCTGAGGGAAACTTTCAACTGAAGAAATGACAGTTGTGAATTATTGCCACATTATTACGTATCTAACGTTTTGCCAGGGTACAGTAGGGAAATAAACAGCACCTGTCTTTCTCAGGCTCGAGTGAAGTTTCATTACAAGTAACGTTGTTCAGAGGAGAATAAAATGGAAGTGACCTTGTTAGGCAATTCAGATTCCAAGGAGATCATTGCGAAGTACCAATCTGAGATACCCATGTGAGGTGAATGTTTATTTAAAAAATTATTTACAACCTATTAACAATACGATAGGATACTGTGTACCATATAATATGATGCTGTATGTATATAAAACACTAAGATCTGCTAACAATGCCAACAAGTTGGGTAAACTGAACCTGCAATCCATTTGGTGGCAGGTAGATCCTTTATAGGCATATCACTGACACTAAAACTCAAGTCCAGCTGGGGAATAAATGTCAAAAATGGATTCTCCAGAGCAGCGTAAAAATACACACCTAATCTCTGGCTCTGTGCACTGCAGACTTCAATGAGGTGGCATTGTTGTTCTTCCAGGCTTGATTGATGCACAGGATTATTTAACCTACTTCCTGTGAACCCTGAGCTTCGAAACTCTGCCCACTGCCCTAAACTCACAGGAGAATGCTGTACAGAGTGACCCTACGTCATTACGTGGTGCTGTTCTCTGGAGAATTATGGATCCACCTATCCTACAGGAAGAAGAGGGCGAAGAGTACCTACAGTGTTATTGGACTAAATTGAATATCAGTGTAAAAGAGGTAAGTATATATGTTTTTTTTTGTTCTGGCAGGGGGTAGTGCAAAACAGTGAGTTGTGAAGTTGAGAAATTACTTTTCGGGGCATTTTCTGACCATTTTTATTTAAAATGGCAAAGAAAAGTTCAACACAAGACATCAGTTACCCATGCAGGGGTTTCCAACATCAAGCAAGCAAAGCATAGTATTCAACCTCCTGGCTCTCTTTGTAGCTTTCGAATACAAATCATGGTGTGCTGCTCTAAAAAAATCAAATACATATAGTGATAATAATCACAAAAACAAAAACCTTCAGCTGGAGATTTAAAGGCATATTATTTACATACTTTTGGTAAGGGTATTCACTCCTTACACCATAGAAGTGGACACAGTGTTACACATGTTGTTTTTGGATGCATATTTTTCACTTGATTTATTCACTGGTACTGTTTTGACACTTTCACTTTTTTCACTATTTGTGATCACGCATGGTTGTTTGCGTTTATCACATTTGTTTTATTCATATATTTTACTTAAGATAATGCACTATGTGATTTTTCTTTTTATGTTGAGGTTTCTTTGTGAGCCATTGAAAGGCAGAATACGAAGATTGATGATTGAAGTTGACACAGAGTGACTTTTATATTTGATCTATTTTTGGACTTTTTTGGAATTTATTTGTGGGACATATGCTTTTGGGAATATTATATTGGTATTAGCATATTTATAGTCACAATCACAAAAACAGTTCATGTGAAACAAACTAAAAACTTGCATTTATATACAACGGATAAACAAACAAATGTGCATATTATGAAAACAATTAGAAGTAAGTCCACATAAGTGCTGTAATGAAAATCAGTCCTCAGCCAACAGTGTCAGTGTATAATCCTGCACCACATATAGATGGCTTCTTACCAAATGATTAGATCTCGATTGCAGAGATCAATATACGCAGATCTTGTGCAAGGGCACACATACACAAGCATATATTGATCTCTACAAAATCTAATCATTTGGTAAGAGGCCATCTATGTATGGTGAAGGATAATGCTCTGATACCATTGTAAATGCAGTGATTTCATCACAGCACTTACGTGGACTCACTTCTATTTATTTGGTATTTAAATGGTATAACACTATTGTGGTTCTTGTGGTTCTCTTTGGCGGGTGCTAGTGAGACAATCAGGCCTTGATTCACTGAGATGTGAGTGTATTAGCAGAGACTGACCATTCAGGCAGACTCCGGTCAATCAATCAGTGGTCTGACCAGCGTCTAGCAAGCTCATTAACGAGCGTCTACTGACTACTTTGCCATTAGTGAATGTGGTATCCCGTCTGGCACATTTTTAGGTGCAATACTGGATATATTCGCTAGATGGCGCACAAGCGCGGGCTTTATTAACATTGGCGTTTTTCTGATAGAAAATTCTAATACAGCTGTACTATTACATTCTGAAAATTCTCTTTTGCTATTTTTTTTTTTTGGCTGTTTCTCCAAAATGATCAGGAAAGTATTGCATTCACTAATGAATGTCATACATTTTATTTTCAAATTTTTCACACTTATATCTCAAATAATTTATATACTTCTAATTTCCCAATATAGTTATATATCTTCATTCTCTTTAATCACATAACTATTCTATGTTAAAGACAAGTGCAGCGCTATAAATGCATGCGATCAATAATGAACGCATGTAAAAACCAAAAAGTGCAAAGAATTGCAATAATGATGTAAACTGGTAAATCGTGCTAAAATAAGTTCATAGAATCATTCCTGAATAATGGAATGTCCTTCGTGTGAGAGTACCAACTCAGAGAGTGCCTATGAATGGCACGTGTGGTCTCTCCGTGACGGACAGTAGTGCATGAACTCGTGAAAGGTAAACCACCCTTGGGACTGGTCTACACTCACCAGAAAAAAAGTATTAATGTGCATGGGTTATACACATCGCACATCTGGGGGTGCAGCGGTATGCTGGCAACTATGGGATAGTCATCCAGCTCCATCCATCCATCCATCCATCCATCAGGGTGGGTGCCCAAATGGTCCTGGGGAGGAATTAGCTCAGCCACAGGAGCCAGAAAGGTGCTCAATAGTGTAGTACACTGTCACAGGGGTGGATGACCTTTCACGAGTTCATGCACTACTGTTCGTGGTTATATTTATCTTGTGTAATACCATTTTACTAGTCTATATCATTTGACCAGCGCTCGCTTTATCATTTTTAAACAATGTAACTATTCTACATTATAGCTCAAACTGTGTTTCCCACAGTGGTTTAGTGGTTAGAGCTCAGAACTTACAGCACTTGGGTCATGGGTTCTAATCCCAGTCTTGGCAACATCCCAAAAAAATGGAGATCAATTTTCTGGGTTGTGGCAGGAATATTGATCAATCAATTATGATTTTGCCTAGTGACTAGAAAGTGGATGAATGTTACTTGCGTACTGTTCTTCTGCCAATTAGGTCATGTGCAAGTTTCATGCCGTGTATATTTCATTGTAACTTTTTTCTCTTTTAAATCTGTCTCCTTATACAACTTGACCCCCTCCCCCACCCCATCATCACCTGTCCCATATGCAAATCTATGGATCACCGCCCCACTCTTTAACTATCTATTTACTGATCAAGTGAATGTGTCTCATTTTCTATCAGCTACAGCTCAGATCTCACATTATTATACAATTGCTGATTGTATCTCACCACTAGTCTGATTGAATTCACAATTCCTGGTCAGTCCTGTTCCCTGACCTCTAATAACCTTTAGGGCCAGTTCACACTACATGTGTTTCAGTTGCTTTTTCAGCATCACAAACGCACAGAAAGAAGGTTATATGGTTGTCAATGTCATAGTTCACATCAGCGCTGCATTGTTTCTGCACAGAACTGTACTGGAACACATTGAAACGTCCTTGAATGTACTAAAACGCACATGTCCCTAACTACATTGAATACAAAGAAAATAGAAAAAAATAAGTGGAAGGGATACAAAAATGCAATGTAAACATGTCCAAAACGCATCCAAAATGTACTGGAACACACTAAACATGCATGCCAAAAGGGCATGAAAAAAACCCATCAGGAACACATCTAGACTGTTTCTATAGTGTGAACCAGCCCTTAGGACTTGTTCACACCATTGGTGGTGCAGAAACGCATGCAAGAACACACATTTTCCAGCACAGCAAAGAAATGCAATGCCCTATGTAGATGTGCGCAGGTACCATGATGAAAACGTTGTTGCACCTACACACGTCTATTAAAAACAGCCCCATTCACAGCCACAAATACGCATGGCACCACACTACTGTGCGGTTAGGTGCGACACACTTGGAAAATAACATAAAAATAAGCCAACATGGCAAATTCGGCCGTTTTTTTCCAACTTTACCGAAAAAAAAAATCTGCCAAAATACCGAAAAACGGCCGAACAAATAGCCCACTAACGATCCGAAAATCGGCCGATTTTATTTTCGGCCGAAAAATCGGCCGATTTTCGACCCATCTATGGCCTGCATAAGATATGGTGTGGCCCTAGGGTCAATGTGTGTTTAGAATACTTCCAAAATGCACATACAAAAACACTACATCCAAATGCATGTTGCATTTCTATAGCATGTTAAACAGAAGAATAACGCACTTCCATAATGTTAACATGCGCAAGTAAAAATAGACAAAATCCACATCCTTTTATTCTGGCTTCACATACATGCATTGTGGTCTAACACCGCACTCCTGGGCAAATCACATGCAATTTGTGTGCGTTGCAATTAGAGACAAACATTTTGCACACCTCAAATTGCACCGCATCCGGGCCAAAAATGTGCAGGACCCTTTTTCAGGGTATGCACATGTGTGTGAATAGGCATGCCATCCAATTTGGCAAATCGCAATACGCTTTGTGTACCAATATTGGTGTGTTGGTAACTTCACCTAGAAAGCCGCAGCAGGTGGCATGAAGGGGTTGCGGTTGTGATGCGGTGCAGCGCTTGCACAGAAAACACTGCAAATTTCACATCGCATCTGTGTGACACCAGAATGTGCCAATATGTGGCTTGACAAAGCACAGTGGTCAGTGCAGATTATTTTCAATCCATGTTTTTTTACACTTTTCATTCACTGGTTTAACTCAGGTGATCATTAATCACAATTATCTCCGGAGATCACATGCAGCCCCTCAACCATCTACACATATCTCTGGAAATCTATACAGATCTCCTTGAAAAAATGTCTCCTCTCCTCTTCGGAAAACAATTGTCCTCCACCTCATAAACAGGGGGACAGAGAAGACTTCTCCTTGATAACTAAAATCAGATGAATTATCTGTGCTTAATAAACATACACCAATACTGCAAATGCATTGTACTGTCCAAGGCATTGCACACTAACACATTGCACACTAGAAATGTCAAATGCGTTAGTGTGTACAGTGCATGAGTGTAAAATGCTTTAGTGCACACTGCAGTGTACAACGCATTGCACACTGTAATACACTGTACAATGTAATACCGTGTACACCCACACATTGTAGACTGTAATGCACTGTACAATGTAATACCGTGTACACCCACACATTGTAGACTGTAATGCACTGTACAATGTAATACCGTGTACACCCACACATTGTAGACTGTAATGCACTGTACAATGTAATACCGTGTACACCCACACATTGTAGACTGTAATGCACTGTACAATGTAATACCGTGTACACCCACACATTGTAGACTGTAATACACTGTACAATGTAATACCGTGTACACCAACACATTGTAGACTGTAATGCACTGTACACTGTCATGCAGGCTGGAGCTACGCATTGCACACTGTGATACGCTGTCCACTGTCATGCAGAATCCAGCAACGCATTGCACACTGTAATACCATGTACACCAACACATTGTAGAATGTAATGCATTATACGCAGTATACATGTCCAGATATTCAAAGATTAGCCATGAAGGCCTAGCTGGTTACCTATTTGGCGACCGCAGATAGCCGAATAACGCTACACTGCATCCAGGCAGCTCTGGGAGGGTGTCATATGACATCCTGGCAGAACGCGCTCTCCGTGATTGCTGTGTCCTAAGGACACAGCTGATCACGTGATGTGGTAAAGACCAATCACAGCGGCTTTTTACCATGTGATCAGCCATGTCCAATGACACGCTGATCACCGGGAAATGCATTTGCCGGGTCTTGGCTGCACTTTCATCACGCTGTCAGAATGTGTGGAAAGTACTGCCGAGAACCAGCAGTTATCAAAGCAGGGGTCGGCCCCGATGATCAGTGCCCACCAGTGCCACCCTACAGTTCCGCCCACCTGTGGCCAGCAGTGCCGCCTCATCAACGCACATCAGTGTTGCTAAATTACCAGTTTACCAAATGTTATAATATAAACAGACTTTTATTCATTATGAGCTATTTTGTGGTTTATCGAGCAAAAAGTAAAACTCACAGCAGCAAGTCAATACCACCCAAAGAAAGCTCTATTTGTCTGAAAAAACTGATACAAATTTAAGATGGGTACAATGTGGCATGACCGCACAATTGTCATTCAAAGGGTAACAGTGCAGAAAGATGAAAATTGGCCAGGACAGGAAGGGGGTAGGAGTACCCAGTAGGCAAGTGGTTAATATAATTGACCCATCAATACCCAGGAGCTAATGTACAGATAAGTAGCATGTGCACCAAGTGAGATTCTGCTAGGCCCCACCCACAAAATTGCAATTACTTGTCCCTCACATGTTATAAACATATTTGCAATGGCCACAGTTACTTTACATATAAGGATCATCTCCTCAGTTGAGAACTGTGCTCTCGCCATGTCCAAATGCCAATAAAGTTATCAAAATTTTCAACCAACACAAAACCTCCAACCACTTCTCATCCACTTACACTCCCCACAACCACTTCCGGGTGCGCGCGCACCAGATGACGGACTTCCAGGAGGATAGCTGCTCGTGCGCCATGGGGGACACCTGTTTGGCGTTTATTTGTGCACGATCGCGCTTATCTATGCACGATCGCTAATTTCTATGCACGGCTATGATAGCTTTCGCGAATGTGTGTTTTAGTGATTTTTTTCTTTTTAAACCTTGGCTAATATATATTTGTTGCCAAAGGCCAAAAATCAACATACAGTGGGGACTATTTTATTACTGTAAATCAAATTGTAGAAAACCTGTAGCTGGCTGCACAGTGAATGTGACATATTCATTAGTACATAACAATATTGTGGTGCAAGCAGGTTTTTTATTTTTTTGTTTGGTTTTGAAAAAGCCAGTTTGCACCCACTTGCATATTCACGCTCTTACAAGCTACATTTGAGCAGATTATATAAGTATACAAAGTAACTATTAAGTTTGTTCATATATTGAACATAAAATAAACACAAAAACATCGGTGAAACATTTATTGATCAAATATATCTTCATTTATTTGGTCAGCAGGAACAAGTAGGTACAGTCAATATCTTGGTGAGTCACAAAAATAGGATTGATGTGGCAAAAATAAAACACTCCTGCTCATAAGAGCTTACAATCTAAAGATACTTCTAATGAACTGTGTGTGCTCAGGTTATAGCAGGAAACAAAGGGGAAGATGAATCAAGTAACATTTTCGTGCACATAAGGTTTACTTACACAATCATTTAGTATAAAGATCCATTCACAAAAAAAGTCTACACATCAAAATATAAAGAAAACAAGACATATGTGAAAAACCCCTCCCACCTCTACAAATCCCCTACACATACATTTGTCAGCAGGTTTGTAAGAAAAATGCATTTGAGTCTAAATAAGCAAGCAAAATTAAAACAAGAGCAGATTTTAAACAAAACGATTGACATGTGTGAGGCTTTCAATGCAAAGAGAAAAAAACACAATCATTGTGCAATAACACACAAACACACTTTACAAGGCCAAAAATACGCAAACATTTCCAGCCCACTTCCAAACACAGCCTGAGTGGTGTCTGGGGCAATTCAGCACAAAATCTCTTCCTCCCCCAAACCACTACAAGCAAGGACTTAGTCACAAACCACCCGGCATAGTAACAGGCCAAATCACTCCCTACTGCACATCTTTATATAAGCTAGGTTGTATTTGGAGCATGCCAAACAAGGCCCCACACCCAATGAAGCCACACCCATCACTGACCTTAATTTGGTCAGTGAAAGTGTTTTCACCTGATGAATCCGCTTCCTACCTGCATTAACCCTTGGTATACAGGCCCCACAAATCAGAAAGATATATACAGTGAAATGTACGTGTGCAGCATACAACAGAACATTGAGCAGGGATGTGAAAGGGAACCCCAATTGGAACCTTTATTGCTACTATGGTCACAATTCCCTCCAGATTCTCGCATGAGTTAAGACAGTCACATGACCACATCTTGTATGCAATACTGAAAATGACAAATCGATTTGACTAGTATGGTGAATTTCCCATCAATTGGTAAAACACTCCAGAAATCAAACATCACCAAACATTACACTCTGGGCAAAGCTGATTTACAAATCATGCAACTTACAGTAAAGTTGACCATTTCAATGCAATTTTCAAGACATCTGACACAGATCTCTATGCAAATTGCCACTAAAGTAGTACATGTACTACTATAGAAATCAGTGTTTGAAACGCACCCATATGGTCACTCTAATAGCAGACAATAGGGTGCGACTTTGCAGACGATTTACAGCTTGCATGTTGTGCAAATCACATGCCAAGTCCCACTCAATGAGCACGCTATTGGAGCGTTCATATTGTTGTGGTTCAAACTTGGTAGGAGCCGCAAGTAATAATAGAGTAATGAATACACTACTTTTCATGCAATTTGCTGAGAGATCGATGTCGAATGTCTTGCAAATTGCACTTGAAATCACCATGTACCCCGACTTTGAAATCATGCAACTTCTATGCAAGTCACATGATGTGACTGTGGTGTCAATAACACCACTTAGAAATCTGCTTTAATGTGACCGGGTAGCCCCCAGTAACATTGTTTGCGATTGCCATGCAATTGGCATGACAGGCGACTTGCAAATCGTAGACCAAGTCGCACCCTATTGGCCACTGTAGGCTCTGTTCACATCCAATTGGATTGTGAACTCGTGCAACTTCACTGTAAGTTGGACAATTGCCGCATCGGATTAGATGTGACAGTGGTGTTGGCCCCCAGTAACATTGGGTGCAATTTGCCATGCAAAGAGCAAGCTGCTGGCCATGCCAATCACATGACAAGTCACATCCAGGGTGTGCAATTTCAGGTGCGATTTGTGCATTGACATCGTACCTGATATTGGATTTAATGAATGTGAGTGTATTAACATACACCATTTGTTGCAGCGAGAGTTCAAAGGTATTTGAGAATTGTGGCCATTTATTAGCAATTTAACATCTAGACTCAAATAGAAATCGCAATGCTACACACAATTGAAAACACAACTAGTTAGTAATTCTCTAGAAAACACAGTAAAATTGGCAACTTAAAGAGTAATTTTCAATTGCATATAGTGTGAGCGAAGCAGGAAAATCAACAAAGGAAATAAATCTTTGAAGGCGTGCGGTACCTGCCTGCTGGGATAAGGGTCTGCTATGCATTTGGGGGAAAAATGCACGCCAGGATTTGTGACAAGTTTGATGTGTGGATTCACCAACCGAGTCTTTTCTCTCTCGCTCACTCTTCTGAATGTCTCTCTTTATCACTCCTCAGTATGTATCTCTCGCTCACTCTTCTTCGTCTCACTGGCTCGCTCTTCTTCGTCTCACTGGCTCGCTCTTCTCTCTCGCTCACTCTTCTGAATGTCTCTCTTTATCACTCTTCATATGTATCTCTCGCTCACTCTTCTTCGTCTCACTCTTCTCTCTCTCTGTCAGCTCTTTGCTTGCCAAATCCTTCACAAAAGTGGGTGGAGTGTAAACCATCATTATCAAATCTATTAGTGATTCAGGCCCTTATCTTATACCATTGTATGACATTCACATAAGGTGCAGCTTTGAAGGTGTTTCAACAGACAAGGCCTCATTCTAATTCACATTTTAGGGATCATTTAGACAGAATGCAAAGATGTTGCCAGAACATGTATGTGAAGACAGCCACACACGGAGATCATGCTACTACCTCGCCGGGGTTGGGATTCGAACCGACAACCCTAGAGTTGTGAGGCAGCAGTGCTAACCACTAACCCACGGAGCTACATTGCTAACCCAGCCTGTATTTCTGTGCTGTGAATCAATCCTAGGTCCCTGGGCATGGTCAGTTTAACTAGCCAGATATCTCCAATGTGACACAAATGTTGTGCTATGTTGCCAATTCAGATGTATGTTGGTTCTATGTATCCCAATACAAAGGATTGCAATACTAATACAGGCGTACCTCGGTTTACCAACGCCTCAGGGAACGTCATATTTGGGGTACAAATGCCAAACCATTTCAGTTAATTGGTCTGTTTACAAATGTTTGAATAATTTGGTATGGGCATGTGGCCTGGTATGGTTCAGGAGGGGGGGAGGCGCTCGCTCGTCCCCCCCCCCCTTTCCTGACCTGCCGGGCTGCATGCTCGGATAAGTATGTGTTATGGATTTTGGGGGGTACCCCATGCTGTTTTTTATTTAATTTCAGCGTGGAGGTACCCCTTAACATCCATACGAGACCCGAAGGGCTTAGTATGGATGGGAGGGGGGACCCCACGCCAGTTATTTAAAGAACTGTTTCTAAATCCCTGCAATACTTTGACATTCAACTGTCAGTGGGGAAATCCGCCGACAGCTGAAACATGAGCGCAGCATTGGTTTTCACTACTAAAACGCCGCATGAGTTGATAACATAACTCATGCGGGATTGTAGGAGCGACAGCCATGAGTTAATGTTTCATCTGTCAGCGGGGTTCCCCACTGACAGCTGAATGTAAAATAATTCCCTTTATTGCATAAATAATAGAAAAAAAGCGTGGGTCCCCCCTCCCATCTGTACCAAGCCCTTCGGATCTAGTATGGATATTAAGGGGGAACTCCACGTCGAAATGTAAAAAAAAAAAACAGCGTGGGTCCCCTCAATATCCATACCAGACCCTTATCCAAGCATGCAGCCCGGCAGGTCAGGGAAGGGGGGGGGACGATGAGCGAGCACCCCCCCCTCCTGAACCATACCAGGCCACATGCCCTCAACATGGGGGGGTGCTTTGGGGCAGGGGGGGCTCCCCCCCCAAAGCACCTTGTCCCCATGTTGATGAGGACAAGGGCCTCTTCCCCACAACCCTGGCCGGTGGTTGTGGGGGTCTGCGGGTGGGGGGCTTATCAGAATCTGGAAGCCCCCTTTAACAAGGGGGCCCCCAGATCCCGCCCCCCCCCCCTACGTGAATGATTCTGCGGTACACGGTCCGCAGACTCATTCACAAAAAAACTAAGTGTGGTGTAAAAAAAACACAGTACAGGGTCTTTGACAAGTCCTTTATTAAAACAATGTCCCCCGAAGTAGATCCAACGTCAGTCGCGGCGGCGGCAGGGACCCGAAAAAAAAAATAAAAGTTCCGCTCCCGTCGGAGGCTTCCAGCCTAGTGAAGAAGAGGCTAGCTGACAGTTCTTATATAGGTATGGGGCGGGGCCAGCCGGGGACATCATCTGAGTGACCCGCCCCATGTCACATGCTTGCTGTTCCCGGCTGGCCCCGCCCCATAGCTATATAAGAAATGTCAGACTGTCTCCTGCATTCAGCTAGTTAGCCTCAGTGGAGAGACAGGGTGACATTTCTCAAATAGGTAAGGGGCGTGGATGATGTGCCCGGCTGGCCCCGCCCCATACCTATATAAGAACTGTCAGCTAGCCTCTTCTTCACTAGGCTGGAAGCCTCGGACTGGAGCGGAACCTTTTTTTTTTTTTCTTTTTTCGGGTCCCTGCCGCCGCCGCCGTGATTGACGTTGGATCTACTTCGGGGGACATTGTTTTAATAAAGGACTTGTCAAAGACCCTGTACTGTGTTTTTTTTACACCACACTTAGTTTTTTTGTGAATGAGTCTGCGGACCGTGTACCGCAGAATCATTCACGTAGGGGGGGGGGGCGGGATCTGGGGGCCCCCTTGTTAAAGGGGGCTTCCAGATTCTGATAAGCCCCCCGCCCGCAGACCCCCACAACCACCGGCCAGGGTTGTGGGGAAGAGGCCCTTGTCCTCATCAACATGGGGACAAGGTGCTTTGGGGGGGGGAGCCCCCCTGCCCCAAAGCACCCCCCCCATGTTGAGGGCATGTGGCCTGGTATGGTTCAGGAGGGGGGGGGGGCGCTCGCTCGTCCCCCCCCCCTTTCCTGACCTGCCGGGCTGCATGCTCGGATAAAGGTCTGGTATGGATATTGAGGGGGACCCACGCTGTTTTTTTTTTAAATTTCAGCATGGAGTTCCCCCTTGATATCCATACCAGACCCGAAGGGCTTGGTATGGATGAGAGGGGGGACCCACGCTGTTTTTTTTTTTTTTTTTTTTATTGCGGACCTTTATTTTTACATTCAGCTTTCAAAATAAATTTTATCTAGACCTTCAAAATAAGTAAAATCATAACAGAAATAATTATAAAGGATAAGAAACAAAAATATAATCACTAAAACGAAGGAAATCTAATTAGATTACATGAAGATATGCTTAATGCTGTTTATTAAACACAGTAGTCGCGACCGAGTGCCGGCTGTCAGAGGAATCCACAATCAGATTCACTATCAGTCAGTGGCTAAAAAGCAAACGCCCATGGCAGAGGACTAAAATGTGTTCTGCACATGCTCAGTTCTATCTGCCAAAGACACTGCACGGGCATCTAGATTTTTACTGTGTCGATTTCCTTGAGAAAAACGATTTTTAACACATTCTTAATTTTTTTGGAAATAGCAGATATTGTTTAAAGTGAAGTCCTGATATTTGGCAAAGCAAATTTCTAAGTGAACATGTCTCTACAGTGATTTTTCATGGTGTTAGACGTGCTTCTTAGCAAGTCTGCTTTTGTGAGTCTGATTCCGGGCGTGTGTCTTTTTGTGAATTAGATTGGGCGTCTGCTTATGGGCTCTGCTCACTAGTGAATTAGGTTGCAGGGTCAAAAATGGACGGACACCCATGAAAATTGGGCTTAAGCCCATAAATATGCGCCCACGCCCAATAGTGAATCAGGGCCTCAGTGTCTATTCACGGTACAAGCAACTACATGGTGGATCACAGTGGATCTTGTGCAAGGGCACACATACACAAGTGTATATTGATCTCTGCAATCGAGATCTAATCATTTGGAAAAAGGCCACCTATGCGTGGTGAAGGATAATACACTGACACCATTGTATATGGAGTGATTTTCATCACTGAGGAGTGATTTTCATTACAGCACTTATGTGGACTTACAGTACTTCTAATCACTTTCACAATACAGACTGTTGTTTGTTTGTTTATCCATTTCATATAAATGCAGAGTTTTTAGTTTTTTTTTCACATGAACTGTTTTGTGATTGATTCTATATTATCAATATATACTGTATATGCATCTTATTTCTTTGAGTAAGTGGTTGATTGTTTATGGCACTATGTCGGCTATTTTTAGTTGCAGAACTTATTCTATAATATTTATTTTGTTCACCAAGTGCAGGGTATTCCACAAGGGTTTGGTCTCTTTGCAGCTTTAACACCCAAGTTTAGTACCTTTGGTCCCCCTGACCATCAAACACATTCCAGTGTTCTTGAACCAGTCACTGTACTTCTCCCAGGTGGTCTTTTATCTTTGCAGCTCCCTGTTGCTACATCCTTCTCTTTTACAAGCTTGGGCCTCTGTCTGTCCTGTCCTGGACAGCACGATGCTCAGGGGGAAAAAAATTAATATTTCTCTATGGAGATAGTTCACATCTTCACTCCAAGTCACCTGAAACAGAATGCCTAAAGCTCAAAAGTTTTGTAGCTATTTTTGTAGCTCAGATTGGGCAGATTTGCACGTTTTTGGCAAGTTTACCTAGCAACAAATGATGCAATAGATGATATTGGGCACAATTCACTAAGCGGTATCTTACCACATCCGAGTATACGGTAGGATACCGCATAGCAGTTTAAAAAAAAATGTTTGAATGCACTAAAAAACACTACTAAAATACCACATGAGTTATTTTATCAAGTCATGCAGTATTTTAGTGGTGAAAACCATGCGTTAATGTTTCAGCTGTCAGCTGGGTTACCTACTGACAGCTGAATGTAAAAGAAAGAATTGCCGGCAATTAAAAAATGATTTTAAAAACCAATCTAAGCCCTTGGATCTGGAATGGATTTTGAGGGGAACCCCCACACCAAAAAAAAAATGACATGGGGTCCCCTCCAAAATCCATACAAGACCCTTATCCGAGCATGCAGCCCGGCAGGTCAGGAGAGGGGGGGATGAGCAAGCGCCCCCCCAAACCATACCAGGCCACATGCCCCCAACATAGGGGGGTGCTTTGGGAGGGCTCACCCCACCAAAGTACATTGTCCCCATGTTGATGGGGACAAGGGCCTCTTTCCCACAACCCTGGGCTGTGGTTGTGGGGGTCTGCGGGTGGGAGGCTTATTGGAATCTGGAAGCCCCTCTTTAACAAGGGGGCCCCCAGATCCCACCCCCCCTATGAGAATGGGGACAAGGTGCTTGGGGGGAGCCCCCCTGCCCCAAAGCACCCCCCATGTTGAGGGCAGGTGGCCTGGTATGGCGCTCATTCATCCCCTCCTTTCCTGACCTGCCGGGCTGCATGCTCGGATAAGGGTCTGGTAAGGATTTTGGGGGGCCCCCACACCATTTTTTTTTCATTTTGGCTTGGGGGGTTTCCCTCAACATCCTAACCAGACCAAAAATGCCTTGGTATAGATGCAAGGGGGGGAACCCCACGTCATTTTTTGTATTATTTTGTAATTGGCAGCTTTTTTTTTTTTTACATTCAGCTGTCAGTGGGGAACCCTGCAGACAGCTGATTACTCATAGGTCATTAGGGACTCGGTGGCCCATTTTTCTCTATTGGCTAAAACCGCTATATAAAAACATGCAGAAAATCACGTAACACCTTATCACCTGAGATTTGCCCAACCTTCTGCAAATCAGTCTTGCAAATGAGACAGCTGGAAGTAAGAACAGGTCAGAAAGAAAAGAAAAATGTTTCAGTGAACAAAACAGCAAAATGTAAAAACATGCATGCTACGTTAAGAAAAGTTCTCTGGCTTTCCTACGTTAAAAACTATGCAGGATACCTGGTTCAGAATGACAAAAATTATCAGTGGAACAGTGGAACATCCTTAAAAATTGCAGAACTGTGCAAACTAGAATTTGATGGTTTATCTACACCTATATCCAAAACTGAACGGGTCAATATTGCCATAGTTAAAGTAAAACCATGGTTAAGCATTTTTTTCTTTTTTACTTTTGATAGAATAGAGACGGGTCAGATCCCCTGTCAGGGCTTCACTGCTGTCTTTATCCCCATTGGAGAAATCCCCTCATTTATTGTCCTGAAAATACAGTAGTTGTTATTGGAACACTAAATAAGGGAAAATCTTACTGCTGACAGGTCTTATTAGAACAAAACCTGTGGGGAAGTATTCCACCAGGGCAGCAGAGATATTAAAAGATATTCTAAAACTACCCTACTCTATATAATGTGAAAAAAGCTCTTTTGATTGGAGTTCTCCTTTTATAATGTTCAATATATTGACGTCCATCAGTTGCTATATTTTCCAACCCATTCAGTTTTGCTCAAAAGGAGGTCAAACAAAACTTCCGGGAAACTGTAGTTTATTTTGCTTTACAGGATTAAAAATTCCATTCTTGGTCCACAAGGGCAGTTGGATCAGTTCTCAAAACACAAACATTTCCCATATTAGGGTTTATCAATCAACCTCTTTAAAGCTATAGACACTTTCTAATACAGTTATAACTATGCAGGCACCATAACTGCTTTTACCAAGTTTCTTTCTTACCTTTTCCCCTTTTTACAAGGTTTAAAGTTAAAAAATTATGTCATGTGACCATGTATCTCTTCCTGATAGTAGGGGGCAGGATTACAGGACACTGTGCAGACACACAGTGTATTTGTATCCCATGGTGTGCTCAGCCTGAGGCAAGATGAGGCTGTGCTTGAGAAGGGGGGCATGGGATTGGGAGGGGCTGTGTACCAGAGGCAGGCTGCGATTGGTTGGGGGCGTGGTGGCTCAGCAAATTACCCAATACAGGCATGCTGAGTGTCTGTGTAGTGTCCTGTACCTCTGAATGGCCAGCCAAAAGATGAAAACTGACCACGCAGGAACAGATCAGCTTCTGAGCTTTGTGTGGTCAGTTTAAAACAGGGAAGAAGGGTGAATGGCAGGATCAATCAGGTACTTCAGATGGAAGAAGTACATGAAGATGTTTTAGACTATGATTTATAAAATAAACATATGTGAACACACACATAGGAAAAATACATATTTAGGACAACATACACTTTGATTGCATATATTTATTTCATGGTAGGGCATTCTGCAATATAAGTACTCCTTTGTAAACTTTTTCCAATATTCAATTGATGCCTCCTTGTTCTTTTTACAGTACGTAAGGAATTAAGTTAAGTTCAAAATATGTTCATTTTAACATTGGAATTAGTTATACATTTGAGTAGAACTATGGCCACCCATTAAAAAATATGTTCTGCAGAAGTTAAATACAAGTTCATCTACACTGACAGTTGTCTCTAAGTCCCTCTGCAATGTCCCACAAATACCTGTTGAACCTGCCAGTAAAGTCCGCTTAATGCAGCATTGTTTGATGATGTGGCAATGATGCTGCACTGCTCGTAAATGTAGAGCAGAGTTGCCACTCTCATGTGGGCTGTGCCTGTTTGCAATACAGAGGGATGAAAAAAAGGTCCTTGGGTTGTGGCTATATGCATGGTTAATTCTGTTTCACAAGCCTGTTGCTTGTCAATCAGCACCTGTTTACACCTTGTCCTGCCCACTGCTTTCTGGATCAACAGTGCTGCATCTGTTAATGACCCCCACCCCCCTTCACTGAAGGCTGCAGTGACTGGGAGGGCGAGCATGTGAGACTCAAATGAAGGAGGATTTGAGTAAGTCAGAGAAATTGAAGAAAGGTTTTTGTTTACTTTATGAGGCTTGAGCATTACCTAGTAACTGGATTTGCTACTTATTTAGACTTGCATACAGGAGTCTTTAGTTGTACTTTACATTACCTAAAATGTATCTTTTTCAGACAGAACTTTACTAAGTTTGCTAGCATTTAATTGTAAACAAGAGGTCCTATATCTATTACTAATACAGTTACCTACCTTGACATATCTCTAAAACCTAGTTACATAGTTAGTCTGGCTGATAAAAGACAAAAGTCCATCTAGTTCAACCATTAAAAAAAAAGTTATAATCCTATACCCACAGTTGATCCAGAGGAAGGCAAAAAACCCAGCAAAGCATGATGCAATTTGCTCCTGCAGGGGAAAATATTCCTTAGTGATCCCCCGAGAGGCAATCGGATATTCCCTGGATCAACTTTACCTATAAATGTTAGTATCCAGTTATATTATGTGTATCTAGGAAAGAATCCAGGGTTTTTTAAAGCAATCCACTGAGCTGGCCAGAACCAACTCTTGAGGGAGTCTATTCCACATTCTCACAGCTCTTACTGTGAAGAAACCTTTCCATATTTGGAGATTAAATCTCTTTTCCTCCAGAAGTAAAGAGTGCCCCCTTGTCCTCTGTGATGACCTCAGGGTGAATAGCTCTACACCAAGTTCACTATATGAACCACTGCTGTATTTATACATGTTGATCATATCCCCCCTTAATCTCCTCTTCTCAAGAGAGAATACATTCAGTTCCTCTAATCTTTCCTCATAACTGAGCTCCCCCATGCCTCTTATCAGTTTAATTGCCCACTTTAGTCTATTGTGCACAAAACTGTATCCTAACTTGTAAACTTGGCCTTAAGTGAGTTATGTAGGAGCTTTATTGTATTTATCTCCTTTATCTTCTTATATTCCAGGATTATGAGTATCTTTGTAGCCTCTGCTTGGCATTAAATGCTAATACTTATATTTCTGTAATATATTACCCCAACTCCTTTTAGAGCTATCTTTTCCCCTACGTCTAGGAAAGCAGAGGCGTAAATACTCCTTAGCACTGATCACAATACAATTATGGCAATCCAAATCATTGTATAATTTAGACTGTGAATGCGAACACAAAATGAATGTGAACATTAACTGTAAGTATGCAAGACATACAGTTTTATATGACTTATTTATAGCTATTTGTCAATTAAAAACTCAACAAAAATGTACTTGTGAAAAAATAATGTATTAGCATTTTCACCCATTTGCCTACCTTTGGCGTGTTACACACGTCCATAAAATCTCCTCCTCTGTACACAAGGTGTCTCTTGGGCATCCCGGAGACTGCCTGCAGTTTCTCCTCTCCCCTGCTCCTTCCTGTGCTGTGACACCTGGCAGTGGTGTATTTAGGTTTTGTGCTGCCCTAGGCAACACAAAAATTGGAACCCCCCCCTCGCAGAGAGAGCCCGATATTGACCAAGATTACCCCTGCCCCCACCCGAGACAGCCTTCCACTACCACTGCCCCCCCATCGCCCATGGCTAGAGAGAGAAAGACACCTTCACAGCTCTGGACATGCCCAGGAACAAGAGTCGGGCTGTGGGTACAACATCATGAAACCCACAGCCTCTTTTGTCCCCATGTCGTGTGTGTCCTTTCTTCCATCCCTTCTTCTGAGGGGCAGTGCTGCCCCCTCTAAAAAATGCCGCCCTAAGCAAATGCCTTGTTTGCCTTGTGGTAAATACACCCCTGACACCTGGTATCTGTAGATAGTTAAGCTCCCACTCATAGGATTGAGATCCAGTCAGAAGCCTTCCTCATTGAATGGTCACTATGACAGCCAATCACAGTGATCATTCTGTTTAGTATTTGTAAACAATAGCAAAAGTAACACAGTAGCTGTCTTATCTCCTCAGTTCCCTGACAAGCAGTGATCTGTGAGTGAGAGAGCTGCAGCTAACACAGAAGAATAATTATTGTGTGCACAGGGAATTAGTTAACTCTTAATTAACCAGGACGTGCCCTTAGTTAACCTTTATGTTACTACTTGACCCATTAATTTCAGTAGATCGCCCTGTATAAGCACTATTTACCAGTTTAATCTCCCGTTCTATGTTTCTATTTTAAATTAATTGCAAAAAAGAAAATATTATAAAGCACATATATACATTGTTACCTTTAAAGGTTTACGGTTAAAAAAATGCATGGTTTAGGGTACATCTGCTTTATTTTCAATAAGTAAGAACTTTAAATTACTGATGCATTATGAGAAAAATTAAAAGTATAAAAATGTAAAAGAAAAAATAACTTTACCATGTTTGTACCAAAAATGTAAATTTAAAGTTGCAGTAAATAGAACAAGCAACAGAATAACATTTATGTTTTCCCCACAATAATGGTACTTGTGTTCAAAATATTACTAATCAAACTAATTTTTTAAAAACTACTCTTTTTTTCCCCTTAAAAAAAACAAATAAATTAAAACAATTCTCAGAGGACCTTGGAATCACAATAATCCTCGTTTGTCCCCCCCAAAAATAATATATGTATCGATTCTGTATCATAAGTAATTACAAAGTTATAGACTCATGAATAGACACATAGCAGAAATGTGAAAATATGGTCTGGTAAACAGGGGGTATACAGGTGTGAGAGCTGAAGTGGTTACCTACTGTGGCTATGGGACAAGAAGTGTAGGTGAATCTCCCTAATAGGACACAAAAACTGACAGGGGTTTTAAAAATTCTGTACCAAAATGATAGAAATGTTTTGACATTAGTTCTACATTAAATCAAGCCTTTGCCTAACCTACTTCACTCAGTAGATAACCCCCTTGCCCCCCACTGACACCACCACAGCTGCAAATATCAACCTTCTATTCCCAAAGCCCTGCTTCCATTTAAGAGCCAAGCAAGAAAATCCTGTGTAAGCTCCAGATTACCATGGTCAGAATGTACACAGGGCTTAGACCCTCCACTCACCCTCACCTTACAGTTCTTTGACCTGGCAATTGCATGCTCAGGAACTCATTGGCATTAGCAGGGACAAGATATTAGATGACCCTGGTACCTTGCCTATTTTAACCTGCAGCACTACTTGCAAATGAAATCTGCTAAAGGATTGTCTGAACACCAAAATGATTATAGTCTGTGACTAGGTTCTACTTACATAGAGGACATTACACATTTTTTAGTTTTGGTTTTAGATACCGGTAGCTAGAAAATTAATCTAGTGTAGGGCAGCCAGGTGGGCTTTCTGTTAGAAATTCTGTATATAGCCCTAAAGAACAGACTTCTGCACTTCACTGCAACAAGGAAACAGGAAACTTTATTTAGAGAAAAGACATAGAGTATACCATAGATGCAGCTGCAAACTTATAAACACTGCCATCTAATGTTTGAAGAATATATCTTTACTGAATATTGCTGCAGTTGTTGCACAAAATACATGAACACAGTATACCAACACTTCCTATGTTCCCTAATTCAAATAAATGGAAAACTACCAATATAAAATAAGTTTTGCACTGCCGATGTCCTTCTCACACATTCTAGTTGCCCTGGCAATAATTTTTGAGCCACCAACCTGGAACAACCATACAGTAAAATGAACCAGAACTCCTGATCAGCACACTTGTAAGAGGTCAGTTTGCCAAAAAGCAAAAAAAATAAAATAAAAATGGAAGGCCAGCATGACAGCCAGGTAACTAACATTGCATAGGTAGATTACCAGTAGCAGCCACACAATTTTATTATAACAGGTTTTATTTAAGTGCAAAAACAAACTGACTAAAGTATAAAAACAGCAGGAAATATTCAGAAATGTAGCATTCCTCTTTGTGCATTCATCTTACATGATACCAATGATTTAAAAATAAATCTGTGCAACATCATTGGTATCATATATTAATAGGCTTTTAGCATTTACAAAATTAAATAGTTTGAGTTCTTCATGCAGACAGCAGCTTAGCAGTAAAATGTTTATTGCCTTCAAAAATTTCTTTCAAACGTATATAAAGTCTGCAGCACTACCAAGTTGCTCTGTTAGCATTTCTTTCTAATTAGCAGATTCACACAGTGAAGACTTGTGCCAAATGTAATGTTTCATTCTGAAAAGTGCAGAGCATGTGGATGTGAGAGGTTTGAGTGACAGGCTTCCAAATTAAGTGACAGCTTTGACTTCAAGCAAATGTGAAAGGATATTTTTCCCAAGATGTACCAAGCTTGGGGCTCTAAGGTTCTCAGAATCATATTGCAGGCAGAGATGATACAATTGTGTACTTATTAGAATGCACAAGACTCATTGATAAGACTGAAGAGCTTATATTTCAAAATACAAATAATCTTTGAACTTGACTGAGTTTGTAAATGTGATCTGGATGTTTTTTAAGGTCCTCAGATTTAATAAAGCTGAACTCCAGTCAAAAACCGATTAGCCCAAGTCTCTGCTTACTCTGATTTCTTCTCCTGAGCATGTTCATTGTCAATACATTTGCATGCATCACATCTGATTGCCTGCTACTGCTGCTTCTCCATCTCCTAATGTGTTCAGGGGACTGCAAATTCAGGTACACATTTTTCTTATGTTCATTGACGAATACAGCCTCCTTGACAATCTGTGACACCGATGCTTGAAGTTGGAATGCCCAGGAGGCACTAATCACCTTGTGGAGCACAGCCACATTGGGGAAGGGAGGAGCCCAACCCTTAATGACATATGTCAGAACAATTGTCTGCCAAATCCAATGGGATATAGTAATAGAAGAGACCACCAGACTTGTTCTTGGACAATCCGTAAGCATCAAAAGAGAATCCAACCTCCAGAAGGAGGCTGTAGCAGACAGGCACACACAAACAGCCCGGACCACATCCAAGGAGTGCAATGCAACCTCCTTAGTATGTGACAACTATGGACACAAGGTAAGTGGGACAATGTCCTCATTCAGTTTAAAATCTGACACTACCTATGGAGGAAAGAAAGGGCATGCATGGCGAACAACCTTATCTTTGTGCAAGACGAGAGAGGTAGACTCACAGGATAAGGCCACCAGTTCTGCATACTTGCCGAGTAATACCCTGAATACTCCCAAAGGGAGATCCCATGTTGGCAACAAGGAACACACAATAGACTCCACATACCGAACCCCTTGGATGAAGGGTGCAGATCAAAGAATGCATGGCCAAGAGAAGCCAAAAAAAGACTACAAGAGCAGAAACCCACTTTCAATGGTATTGAAGGCAAGCTGGTATTCAATTGTATTCAAGGCCAAAACCTGAGCCACTGAGAAGGAACATGGACAGACACCCAGAGCCTTGCACCAGGGAATATAAGCCTTCCAGGTGTGACAATATCTTATGAGAAGTAGATTTGTGTGCCTTCAACATTGCAAGGATCACCGAACCAAACAACCCTCTGTTCCTCAAAATCCTATCAGAAGAGCTGTGTCTGTCAATTAACCCAGCGAAAAGGATTTTAAGGTGAGTAACAAAAATCTAATTTTTGCATTAAAAACATAGGTTTAATGCTTTATTCATGAATACATAACTTCATTAATATGTGTCTTTTATATTGTATCTTCCTGGGGTTTAGCTTTAAAAGATCCTCATCCAAGACTGCCAGTTTCATTCAGAATAAGTAATGTTCTTTATCTCTGTATACACAATACAACTACAACAGACAAGATATCTTGTCTTGGAGAATTGTCCGTTGTTAGAATTTGGTTTTCCTGGTCTATAGACTAATTTTAAAAAAAAAAAAGCCTGATGGTGGGTTCAAACAAAAAAATCAGCGAGCGCTCAGGACAAAAAATCGCGCAAGCTGCAAATGCCCCAATAAAGGAATCCTAAAACCTTGCAAATAATCTAGAAAAACAGTGCAGCACTAAGAAATTACATATAAATTAAAAATTAAAAATAAATGTGTAATATAATCAATAATAATAATAGATCAATTCATCAAAATTAAATAAAATATTAAATAAATTAAATAGTGATATATCATATAAGTGAATAAAGCACTCTGTTAGGCATCAAAAAAATATACGTGATGTTGTGTACAGTCTTTTAACAAAAATTAAGTGTTCATAAATTAGTGAAAGCTTGACGCGATCAGGTCAGCATATAGTGCTCCATAAAGTCCTAATGCACTTGGAGATCCAATAAATCCGTGTGATTTAATCTGTGCAAAAGACTGTAAGAAATGCGCACTCACCAGATGTGCATAATTAATGCGCAATATGCTGAATAAGAATCTGTAGGAAACCCCCTTTATATGGATCTGCCAGACAGCATGGAACCAGGATCCTTCCTCTGGACACAAGCCTCCTCTGCAGCCACGCATCCACTGGGGTCCTGGGAATCCTTAGCTCAACTCAGAGCCAATAACAAAAAATGCTCATAGTGTAGTATTATTGTTAGTTTATTATGAAAAAAAATAGATAATAAGTCAGCCACGTGGAAATGTACAAATGTATCAGCATAAACCAGCCTAAACGTGTCAAGGAGGAGCCGTACGCCATGACGTCACGCCGCTGGAGCCGCACGAAGGGCTGGCGGCCATCTTAGTGAGTGGCTGTTCAGCCACATTGTCCGTTTTAGCTGGTTTTAAGCTGGTTTATGCTGATACATTTGTACATTTCCACGTGGATGACTATTTAGCAATTATTTTTTCATAATAAACTAACAATAATACTATACTATGAGCATTTTTTGTTATTGGCTCTGAGTTGAGATAAAGATTCCCAGGACCCCAGTAGAAGCGTTGCTGCTTAGGAGGCTTGTGTCCAGAGGTGGGATCCTGGTTCCATGCTGATGGTAGGTTGTCTGCCTATATGCACACACACAATAAAACCATTGTGGTGATGTGCTAATTGTTTAGCAAAGTATATGGATATGTATGGATAACATAGGGATAGCTGACCACAATCTATACACTTATTCAATAAGAAGAAATTATTAAATAAAGTGCAGTGGCTCATAAGAGGCAATTGGCACTTATCTGAATTGCCCACTGACTCAATTATACCCCAAAGTTCCTAAAACCCAAGTCAAGTTAGCACAGAGAAAAAAAGCATTGAAAAATAAATGTAAGGTGACAAAAATTTAAACTGGTATTTACGTGGTTAAACCCAGGCGGCAAACTCTGTTTTTTACTAGTTACTTGGATGCAGAGAAAAGAATTTAGGTATAGAACTGTTTTGATAGATTGTCTACATGGGAATATTATTTTTGTGTTTGACTTGCTTTAGTTAAGCAGTTTTTGAGAGTACAGAGCCTGGAATTTGAAGTGCAGTGTCCAATTTTTTGTTAAATTGACTTTGCTTTAATTTTTATTGTTATAGTATTTTTTGCACTGTCTTTCAACTCCGTCCTCCCAATGCAAACAAAGGCAAGTAAAAACATTTAAAACATAGCTAAACTTTTGTACATTTTTTAATACAATATACTTTTCTCAGAGATGGCAAGTTTGACTTGTGTTTTGAGAAAGGTGTCTAAATGAGCCGAATTCCATTCCTGGTGGTAAGTTGTGGCTGAATTAGAATGCTTTTTACAATATGTGTCTTCTTCAAAGATACACAAGACTATGCAGCTTGTGCCATCTCATTATCCTTCATCCAACCTTTTAAAGTACTTCTAGCTCCAAAGAAAACCTCATTACTGGGAACTGATACTTTATACCAAGCATAAAGGAAATAAACCTCAAATAAAGCAAATAAATTCAGCCTGACTGTTTAAAATGTGCTGACTACAACTGCCCAAGTTTTTTCTCTTGGATGATTCTTTTGGCAGTCAACACTTTATTACTTAGTAGTGAAACTTGGAAGCATTTAAGTAAATTAATTGAGCATCCTTTTGATACTGTCTTGTGAGATGAACAGAATTCCCATTTAATGGAGGAAGGTAAGAAAACATGAACATTAAATACTGTACATAATAAAGGCATATAGAAATATAGCTACATAGCATAATTTCCTATGGTTGTTGAGCATATTCTCAGAAATGTAGACTTATTACCTGATCTTAAAGTGATATTAAACTCTTTTTTATACAGATGTTGATTTTAGCACGTTCTTTGTGTGCTGCTTCTTATTCCTTGGTTTATTCCCCTTATCACAAGGTTCCCTGATCGCTGGCCCCAATTTATTTTGCAAGGGTGGCCTCTTGGCTTGCAGGGTCCTTCCAGAACCGCCCTTACATAAATGCTATGGCAAAGAAGACAAGACACTATATGAATAAGCTACCTGCCCCTACATGCATAGGCAGCCCCAAACAATGATAAACAGAAGACATGCCTTTGTACCTTCTTCAAGAGAAGTGATTGACAGCAGTTCCTGAGGCAGTGTTGTCACCAAGAAGAAGCATCGGTGTGTCTGAGTAGATATATAGCGGTGTCTTGTTTTTGTTGTCCTATCAGGCTGCCTGTGTGTGTCAGTACCGGCCACGTTCTTACAATTGCTAATGGGGTGCATGCACAGTGGCTATATGATTGATGGGATTTGTTATCCCATTCCGTAGTTATATGTGCCCTCTGCGACTTCAGTAAACTGGCACACGAGGCATAAAGGATGAGACTGCAATAGTAATAAAATGTACATTTTTCTGAGATTTTTTTAATGGGAATCTTTTTTGTTCTATGTAAAATGTATGTGTTCTTTTCCTTTTTGTTAAAAAGGGCCTTAGTACTTCTGTAAGGAATAACTGGAAATCTGTTTTATATAAATGTGACTCTCGTATGTAAACCCTGTGGCTAACTAGCAAATAATTTTTTGCCATTGAACCTGAACGAGGTTAGTGTGGGGCCAAGATTTGGAATGAGGGTAGTTATTTTAAGAGGTCTATGCATAATAAATGTAACCAGGCAAATGCGTCAAGCATCTGCACAACTTTCACGAGGAATTCCCGTAATTTTCTCAATATATTTATTTCTTATGATCGTCAGCTCCGTCACGTAACCATAATGTGGTATTTTTCCTGAAATACCTCAATCAGGAAAATACCACATATTGCCAATGGATGAAGCTTACGAACATAGGAAATAAACATGTTAGGCAAATTATGGTAATCAACTTGTGGGGAGGGCAGTCTTTACTAGAGGGAGAAGTTCTGTACTGAGTAATGCTGTGTACTGCCGGGGGATTCTTTACTGATGGGGAGAGAGGGGTTCTCTACTGGAGGGAGATATCTGTATTTGAGAGGTAACTCTCCACTGAAGGTAGATATTGTACTGTGAGGAGGGAGGGGGTCTGCACTTGAAGGGGAAAGGGGATCTGTACTGGTGTGGAAAGAGGAGGTCTGTACTTAAAGGAAGGCCTGTACTGAAGGGAGGGGTCTGCACTTGGTGGGGAGGTGGTCTTTACTGAAGGGGGCCTGGAGAGAGAAGTGGTGTCCACTGGAGGGGAGTCTGTATTGGTGGGGAGGGAGATAGTCTAAACTGGAGTGGGAACTATACTGCTGAAAAGAGAGTGGGTATGTACAGTGGTGGGGTCTGTACTGAGATGTTTCTGAAAATCTGTATTGGGTGGGTATTTTGGGCTGTTGGTCAGATCTGCACTGGGGGGGGAGGTGATGAGCTTAGGGGAACGTGTACTGGGAGATTGGAGTAATTCTGGTAATACTCTGTACAAAGCCCTGTGCATTACAACTCCTGAGCCCTGCACTCTGTGCTTTGTGCAATACTGAGCCCTGCACAATAGACACCATGTTATACAGTTGTTAGTGTTAATCACTGTATTCTTTGTAAGACTTGTTGGTTTGCCACATTATAAATAGACTGTACTAAATGCTGTAACTAAATGAAAGTGTTACAGCAATAGCAGGAAACCATACCCAAGTGGCCATTCCTGCATTTTGCTGACCACACTCACTTTTCACTGTATTACACATGCCACATTCTGCCCCTTTAAAAATCGTCCCTCTCTGTCAAGTCAAAAGCTGGGTGGTCTGCGTAAATTGATGCATTAACCTGGTTTGTGTTGGGATGGGCATTTAATTAACAAGCAGGGGAGAGGGGTTCCTAATCTGAATTATAGTGTGTGATTAGGTAATGTAAGGACAATGTTTTTTCTGGGCTTTTTTTTTTTAGAAAGCACACGTTGCTGACATTGTATTACATGTTTGTTTTTGAAGACAAACTAGCACTATTCTCATAATTGCAACTTCTTCAATTTTTGGGTTACCACCAAAATCATGTTGTTTAGAATTCACTATTGAAATGTTTGAATAATTAATTTGCTAGCGTGTTCTTGATTTTATGGTAAATGTTCTAAAATAACATCCTGTTGTGAAAAGAATGTGTTCAGCTGTTATTTTTACATTTATAATACAAACAGCTTTTAGAAATCACTGATATTAGTTTATGAAAGATTGGTACAGAATATGCAGTGCTTCCCATATTCTGCTAGTGTGTGTGTTTTCCTTGTATTTGCCATTTGTATGTTTTTTGTTTTTTTTTGCTCTGGGAGATCAGAGCGATCTGAAGGCTAGCACTGTTGACCTCATTCTGAAAATTGGAGATGAGGAAAGTCAGAACTGCCTGTCTATTTAAAGTGCACAACTCTATCTATAATGGAATGAATGTTTTGGAAAGGGTTACCAGAGACACTATTACCTGTTTTCCTACAGAGGCCCACCCTCCTCCAACCCCCTATACTCACCTTTCCAAAGCTCCCTTGCTAATTCTTGCTCCTCCACGGCCTAAACTAAAAATGACTAATGTCAGGCAGTGATAACATTACTCACCCAGTCATGTGACAGTGTTTATACCTATTGATTGGATAATGCAACCGGACTCTGTCATAGAAGAGAAGGTCACATGTTATAAAGGAGCGAAGTGGTCGCACCATTTAGTAGCTGCTCTGAAAAAAGCTAGACAACCCATACAATATACCCAGTGAAGTGACTGGCCTCAGGTACTACACAGAGATGCAACACATCTTCCTACATACTGTAATTTGTACCTGTTTATCTAAAGCAATTTGTCCTGTACATCCATTCAAAGAATTTACACAACATCTCTCAGTTCTGAAAAGCAGTGGGCAGGGAGATGAAGTTCCACACTGCACAGCTTATTGAGAAGAGCTGTGTGGGCTGATTGGAGGGGAGGAAAGGGATACCCCCCCCCCCTTCACCCAGCATATAAGAACAGAGCTGAAGCTATCAATCACAGGATGTTTTCTGTAGCGTCCTCCGCTCACCTGTTTCTCTTCGTGTCAGGAAAGCAGACAGAAATTACACTTAGTGCTCTGAATTGAGACATGTACACACTATAAAGGGATGTCGATACTATAGAGGGATATGCTTTGTTCCTATTTCATATCAGAGGTGTATGACCGCTTTAAGGGGAGTTCCATTCCCCTTGCAGTGAGACTGCATTGGGCGGCTATTCCAGTACAGTCCCACTGCACCCTTACTGAACCAAATGTCTTGTCTCCGGTATGGCCAGTTCACACCACTGCATTGCATCAGTGTGTAAGTTGTTTGCACTGAAAAGAACTATTACATGCAGTGTGGTTTCCAGCGCAGCACAGTCACTGCACGCCGATCACATTTCCGTAACGTCTTTAAAGAAAAATGAACAATGCAATGTGCCAGGGTCGACAAATCTGTACAGCCTTCACATTAATGCACACTAGCTACTGTACTGAAAAGTAGCAGCTACAAAGAGAAAGAGTTTTTTTGCTCTTTTTTTTGCGCTGTTTTTAACCACTTGCTCTCCAGACGATTTACCCCCTGATACAGCACTGTGTTACTTTAACTGACAATTGCATGGCCATGCAACGCTGTACCCAAATGAAATTTATGTCCTTTATTTCCCACAAATAGAGCTTTCTTTTGGTGGTATTTGATCACCTCTGTGGTTTTTACTTTTTGCATTTTAAACAAAAAAAAGACTGACAATTTAAAAAAAAACTATTTTAAAAAAACATATTCAATAAAAAATTTCAAAAATCAAATTTCTTCATAAATGTAGGCCAAAATGCATTCTGCCACATATTTTTAAAAATCAAGATTCTTCATAAATTTAGGTCAAAGTGCATTCTGCTACATATTTGTGGCTGAAAAAATCCCAATAGGTCTATATTGATTAGTTTGCGCAAAAATTATAGCGTCTACAAACTATGAGACATATAGTGGAATTTTGAATTTTTTTTTTAAACTAGTAATGGCGGAGATCAGTGACTTATAGTGGGACTGCGATATTGCGGTGGACATTTTTACACTGACACTTTGTGGGAACCAGTGACACTAATACAGTGATCACTGCTAAAAATATACACATACATGTAAATATAGGCAGAGCTCTGTTCCTTCTCCCTGCCCGACGATCAAAATGTGCCTGCAAACAATTGTTTACTGGGGCTTGCAAATCGACTTCTGCTGTGACAGTGCACAGCAAAAGCGATCCACTTGCAGTGCGCACACACCCAAGTGGTGGAAGTAGAAAATCATGTATATATTTTGCACAGGAGGACCGCCCTGTAGCAGTAAAACTGCTATAGGGTGGTCTTCAAGTGGTGAAAAAAACACAACTACCTGCAAAGAACATTGGCTAAAATATGTTTTCTTTATCATGTAAATTATCATAAGGGAATAAAAAAATATACATTTGTTAAAACTGAACTCCAGCCAGAACAAAAAAAAACTGAGTAAGGAATAGGCAGTAATATTTACCTTATTCTTCCCTCCCTCAGGCTTCATCTCTGCTACCCAGCGGTAGACTGTCTGACATCATCAAGTACAATGCGGAATCAGTACTTCTGCATTGTACGCAAAGATGTTGATGGGTCACACACTTATTGGGAGTGGAGGAGAGGGATGGTTGCTGGGGTGGAATAAGAAATAAGGTAAGTATTTCTGCTTATTTCAATCCTCCTAGACAAAACAAGGTAATAATACGGTGGCCCTTTCACACAGGCGAACCGATCAGGTCTGCCAGTCAGTTTTTAGGCAGACCCGATTGAACCCTCCATTCTCCATGGAGCGGTGAATGTAAACAGACGTGTCTGTTTTTATCCACCTACATCTGATTCTATCCCATAAAAACAGACACATGGGGATCTGTTCCCCATCCACCTAGCAGATCAGATGGCAGTCAGGTGTAAACGGACAAGTGGTCCATTTACATCCAACTGCCCATAGAGGACAGCGGGCTGTGTCTGCTGCATAAGCAGAGCTGATATGGACCAGCCTTCCACTTGCTCAGCAGGGATTAGCGGACAAATTTCCCATTGAGCAAGCGGACTCCTAGCAGAGTCTGCTCCAGTGTGGTGCAGGTAGCATAAATGGCTATAGGTTTTTTCTGTGCTGACTGGAATCTAGATTTAAAGGAAAAGCTTTGTTTTTACTGCTTACAATAAAAGGTTTTGTTTTTATCATCAGCTATAATAGTGGCTCACCCAGAACACTGGAAAACAAAATGCTGAATCAGCAATAAAGAAACTGTGGGGTTATCTGCGAACATCATGCTGCCCTTGGCACACCTAAATGATGTTACAACTTTGTAGAGCTCCACCCTTTGTGTCCTGTGATTCTTTCCCATAAATCTTAGTGTTAGACTGGGTTATTAGAGGCATGTTTGCGTTATATGCAAGCCAGTTTTTCATAGAAATGGCAGAAAAAAGACCAATTGGTCCATCAAGGCAAATAAATTGGCAACTTCAGTCACACAAATGTGAAAAGGTGGCCAGAACAGGAAAAAAATGAAGGAAAAATTATCACACAACATGTATTGTGAGGCTTGGTGTTGCCCCCTTTAATCCCACTGGCTAGGTCACCAGCCCACGAGTGCCATTATGATAAATATAGAATTTAAGTGAAATATTTTCTTTGGATTTATTCTAGTCCTCTAAAAAAATGTTTGCACTGCTCCATTGATTTACACTGTTACATATTGATCCCTGCTGAGGGAATCTGAAAGAGCTTGCAAGACTTCTTACAGTAGCATGTATGACAATAATTTACAGCTGAACTTAAGACATTTTTAGGAAAATTGCTAGCAGGTAGGTTGTTATTGCAGAAGAGAATCTGTACATTTCCTCTGCAATAAAAACTCTTTTTTCTGTCTGCCAGCATTTTTTCTTTGCTACGTGTACACTATGCTATGAAGTGTACAATTTCAGTATACTATGGGTGTTGGGATAAATTAAGTCCAGTGTGCATGTGCAGTTGGTACCTTAACGTTGGCCAACCAAACAAGATGGCTTGTGGACTCAGAAGAAGACAAAGAGGAGATAACAGCAGGAATGAACAATGAGAGCATGGGCATTGCATTGCTGGTGGAGAGGTGTTTTGAGAGGTAAGTACATGTCATGCATAGTTGCAGTTTATGGTTATAGCTCAGAGCATTCAGTTCTGCTTTAAAGCAGCAGAATCCCCAAGACTTCTTGAGCTTGTGATCCATATTTTAATATAACAGCAGGTGGGTAATAGGGATGAGCTTAATGGGTAACTACACTTCCATGGAAAAAAATATAGCAATTAATATATATATTAAAGTTCTGGGTTGTCTAGCTCAACTGTAGGTCAAGTGTAGCACTCACCAACGAGTGCAGTCCTCACCAGATATTGTCATTTAGGGCTTGTTGGCCCACTTTTATTTAAAAGAAAGTTCAAACTAAATTCCAGAGAACACAATCAACGGATTTCTCTTGCATGGAGTTCACCAATAACACACAATTAAATATCCAGCCTCCTGGTTCTCTTTAGTAAAGAAAAAGATATTCAACCTCCTGGCTTATACATACAGCATTGTCACTCAGGCCTTCCACTTCAAGCCCTCATCTGTCTCCTACAGATTACATTCTCACCAACACTCTCTACATAGATAGCCCCTTGCTGCTCTGGCCCTCAGGCTTAGGTCTCTATCTATTCCAGTGCAGACATGCTGGCTGCTCCCTTACATACAAGGACCCCTTGTTTACAGCTGTTGATGTCTATTGTAGCATGTATTTCTGTTTACCAAAATAAACACAGACTAATTCAGAAAAGTAAAATTAAATCTTTATCACCCTTTTTTATTGTCTGTTTGCTCCTCCCTCCATGAAGCCCAATTTGTGGGTGTGCCAATTGAGCAGCTCAGTTGCTACTGCCCCCTTTACTGTCAGTCCTGTGTAAGTGTTCTACTGTATAGATGAGACCTGATGACACACCCCCTAACTCACACATACTGTCCCTGTGCTGACACTTTAACCCCTCCACCTGATTAGCTGGACCCCCCCCCAAGCTGAATCCTGTGTATGTGTACCATTGCATAAAAGAGACATGCTAACATCCCCCTGGTGCTGGAGTCAAAATAGTGCTGTCAACCTACACTAATTAAGCCGGCCATAGAAAGGACTGAATTTTGACAAGTTCGGCAGGAACAGGCTGAATCCATCTGTGGGCAGGATGGTTGCACTGAAGTCAATCCTTTTCCCCAATTACTGCCAGCAGCTATAGCCACCAGCATTGATCACTGTATTCTCCCTGTGGGGAAGGTTCGCTGCCGGTAGAACACAATAGCACTGTGAGAGGGATTCCCCCCTCAACACCAACTGTTTGATGGTGGAATGGAGCAATTTTTTCCCTTCAACCCCAGAAAATTGCTTAATGTATGGCCTGCTTTAGTCCATGGCTGGACAATGGTATATGGAGGGGGTGCAGCTATTGACCACGCTAGCTCTGGAACCACAGGACGTAATAAAATGGGACAAAGTACTACATGTACTTTGTGCTCTGGGTAACAGTAACAATAAATTATATGTATGGTGAGACTTCTTCTTTGAGCTTCTTTTGAGATCACACAGTTATTATTGAATCAAAATATTTTACATTAAAGTCTTCCAATTACTGTTTACAATTTTTTATTGGATCCAGATGCATGTATGAAAAACTAGTGCACAACGATGTTTGCTGTTAACAATATCCAACATTTAATTTATTTAACATTTAATGCACTGTTAAAAATTAGGCATCCTAAATGCAGCATCATGCTGTGCCTCCTCCACCTCAACCAAGAAGCCCATGCAGAGTGCTCATTAAAAAAAACATCTAATAACTAGGAGCTGAGAGCCACCCAAGGTTCACGACAAGCCATTTGTGGGGACAACGAATGTATGATAAGCTTGACTGTAGTGCCGTCTCTCAATAAAATATATGGTGAAACACTTTGAAGGACCATGCCTACTAATCCATTTGAAACATTTATTTCCACTAAAGTGTATGAAAAATATGTCACAGCTGCAATTTGTCACAGAAATTGTCACAATGCTTGATGCCAGATGGGTCACTGAATTCATCTGCATCTGTAAGATGTTTATAAGCAGGATAAAAATGGAAAAAACAGATTCCATAAATAATACGAGAGAGAAGACAGGGAGTCAAAACTAACTGTGTGAATGCAACTTGACATTTATGTAGCTGGAAAAGAAATAAGCCATTGTTTTAAAATCCATCAAAAGTTATAGTTTTGTGTAGTGGTAATTACTGTAAAAAAAAAGTGCTAGACGGAATAGAAAACTGTAACATCCTTACTTCATTATAATGAGGTCTGCATGGAAAATTGCCTACTGAATAGAGCTGTCTCTTTCTCTCTTGCATTAGAGTTAAGAAACAGCTTAATGACTATTCTTGAAGAGCGTGTGTCTTAAAAGGTAATTTCACAAGTTACAGAGTATAAAATGTTTGAAACCTTTATTAACCTAGGTGCTTAGGGCTGATTTTAAAGCAGTATTAAACCGTAAATCAAACATTTATTATACTGCAGCTTACCAATTCTTACATGTGATGGCTGCATTTGTTTTCTTTTTTTAGTTTCTCTTCTATTTTCACGTGGTGATCTAGCCAGTAAATTTGTTGTTTTTCGACAGCAAAACTCTCTTGCAGTTACAGGGATCAGACAGACATTTAACATTGGCAGAATGCTTAAAATGATCAGCTTTTATTTATTTATGTAAAACCTTTATACCAAAAGGAAACAGAAACTGTTTGCTGTAACTGATTATAAAGTATTAGCTGGAATTCAGCTTCAATTTGTTACTCAATTTAAATCTGCTAGTGCATCTAACATTCCCCTCCCCCCAGACTGACAATGCTTCTGTTCAAAGCTGCCCCCTGTGCTCCTTCATCCTGTGGAGTGGTGTCTGTATATTACAGAAGGTGTGTTACTTGCCAGATCACCAGATGAAAATAGAGTGAAAAATGCCTAAACAAGAACACTAATACAGTCGCTATATCTAATAACTGTAAGTGTAAGCTGCAATATGTTACATTTTTGATTTTGGGTCTAAACTGCTTTAACTGTTTTTAGGTTGCAAAGTTTGCATAATGTTGATGCTGACACACAAGAAGACACATTCATAATAAGAGTGCATACAAATATTATCAGCAAAGGACCTAATAGGTCCTGGTGGAGTTGTGGACATATACTGAGGTATATATAGTTATTAATACAGATACTTCCTGGAGAAAGTTGCAACAAAATCCAGCTGATGTGGCATCTGTCTTTGTGTCAGAGATCTGAAGACAGGATCAGTAGTCATGGGGAGATCCTCCAACTGTTGTCCAACCAGCTTGGAATGGAGCTTCTCACTGGTAGAAACTGTGGTGTAGTGCTGGAACTCAGAGTCAGTCTATCTATTCTTCACTTTAGTCTCTCCCTTGTAGTTCCTAATCTGACATGCAATTAGACCTCTAACTACCAAAGTGTCGGTCGAATTCTTAACCTGGCTCTAGCCTATGCTGGTTATTGAGCCCTTAGCTATAGAATACCAGACCAGAAGGTACAGCGTTAACTAGAATAACAGGAGCTGTAATTACACTATATTGCAATAAACAGGTCCACCTACTAATATACTGGAAGATGGCCACCACACACATATTAGCACAGACCTAGCTCTCTGCATGTGAGATAATAACAATAGGACAGAGACTTGTCTGCCACTAGGATTCAGAAATACACTGAAGAAGCTATGGGCAGCTGCAGGTAAACTATCAGAACATAGTAATACTTGCACAATAGTCTCTGCTTCTAATCTGGGTGAAAATACAGCAGCAGTAGCAACCCTGTGTGGGTTAGGCATGTCACTCAGTTCTCTGTCTCTGTCTCTCTCTTCGCTTCCTGCTTCTGGGGTTTTTAACGTCTCTCCCCAAGAGAGGAAATGTTAATACATAATTATACATAACACTGTGATATTAGCAAATAACAGTAGATGGCAGCAGATCCCTACACTACTTTTTGAATTCCTAGCAGAGAAGCAGGAAGAAGGACAAAATACTGGGGGAATTTCAATAAAACTGCCGTGCCACTTTTCTGACATTAATCCCTCTTGTTAATGTGTTGTGCCAAATTCATTAAGCATTTGTGTCCCTTTTGGTTCTGACAGCGATTCGTGCACCAAATTCAGGTAGATATAAAATGCTAAGCTTTTACATTGTTTTGAATTGATTGTGACACTTTTACATTGTCTAAATAAAAATAAAAATAGATGAGAAATAAAACAATTCATGAATATGATGGAATAATGGGCTGAATAAATACAGATCTGGTTAACTCAGGTGCAAAGCCAATGGCATTGGTTCTATGTCATGGTAGAATCTCAAGCATGTGTGGGGGAAGGGGGGAAACTAATGTAGTCAAATGTCCCTCATCCCTAAATCAGGCAAGTAACCATTGTTCCTTTAGACCTAAATGCTCACTTTCGGGTTAATACTAAAGAGGCAATGCACCACATATAAAAGTGGAGCTGTTTAAGATCAACTCATTTTTGGCGTACAGACAGAAAAACCATCTCAAACAGATTTTGGGAATGGCTCTCTCATGCTTTCTAAAAGTGGCAAAACAAATTCAAGTACAAGTTCTAGATAAGTACTGTATATGGATTTGGTGCATTCTTCACAATGAGAGACACTTTAGCAAAATATGTTTGCACCAGTCTTTATGAATTCCAGGGACTAGTCTTATAAATCAGCGTTTCTCAACCTTTTTTCACTCAAGGCATCCTTTAAAGTTATGAACAATCCTGAGACACTCTTTAAAGTTATGGACAGTCTCAAGGCACCCCATTCTAAAATTTAAAAAACTATTCTAACAGTTTTATATAATACAGCAACACCCACACATGTAGGACACCCAACGTTAGAGGTGATTTATTCTTCTAAAGCAAATAGACTTTTGCACATTGAAACTGAATAGTATTCCATTGTTTCTCTTCTTCCTCAGTTTATATCACTCAGCTAATTTGACCCCATTACTGACAGGCAGGGGTATGGGAGGGTTAAACAAGGATGCCATGCAGACAACCGACATCCTCCATTTCAACTGATGGCGTCATTAGTTGCTGTCGGCTAGAAAGTTGTAATGGTGCACAAAGAAAACCTATGGCTTTGTGTAACTAAAAGGCAGGCTTGTATTACATTTTTGGGCAATTTGTAGACATTTTGTCAAGGCACCCTTGAAGAAACTTCAAGGCACCCCAGGGTGCCTGGGCACCCTGGTTGAAAAAGGCTGTTATAAATGTTCATTAACACATTAAGTTTACTTTCCCAGTTTCCTAGTTTTCTGTCAATATCCTCCTTTTTATCTAGTACTTTTAAAGGTTTGTATGGAAAAAATCCAAACAGGTGACTATATACAGCAACAACGTTTTAAAAACCTGTAACTTTTATAATGCAAAAATCAGTAATAGAGCTCCAGTTGGAGACTTTACCTAGGCTGAGATTTCTTCAATAGTCTACTGAAGACAGGGACAGTGGGGAGCATTTACGTAGTTCCCTTGCCTCCAATGGTCAGATTCCTACATTGTGACTTTGTAGCATGTCATAGAGAGGTGAAATTTCAGCAGGGGCTGATTTGTTTCAGACATTTGTGAACTGCGTAGGCAGTGCTCTTTATATACTGTGTTATTTATGAGTCAGTATCACAGCTCAAGAAGAAGATGCTCACCCTGGATGATTTCTGAACAAAGGTGGCAGTATCTTTTTTGGAGAGAAAGTCGTTGTAGGCATTGTTAGGGGGTGCACTGTGACATCTGAGAGGTAATGTCTGTAAGTGTTACACACCATATTTAGGACACATGTATTTAAAAAAAAAATCTGAGCCAGGTGCAGCTAAAAAACATATTTAATTTTTCTGTAAAAAAAGCATCCTGCCCATCCTGCATTGTGCTCATACCTTTGTGCTCTTGAATCTTGGGGCAGGCTGTGTAACTTTTCTTTGAGTATCTTTGAGCATGCTGCCTACCTTTTATGACATCACATAAGTTGAAATATATCACTTTTATCCCCTCAGTTAAGGAATGTTTAGACCTGCATTGTTCTGTGAAATGTGATCCATGGTGGTGTGGTGCATGTGCGGCTGACAGGCATTCAGGAGGTGACACTTGCCTTTATTTTCTTTGACAGCCTAATGGCATTTTCAGTGGGAAAGCCACTCATGAATGGATCAGGGTCAGTAGTGGCATTGCCCTTCATACCTGAGAGCGGGGATCATTTTTTCCACACAGCGATGCAAACCATCATGGCTGTGGCATGTGTTCACCTCTCCCCGATTGCCTTGGCAGCTTAAGGTGGGGCAGTTGGGGAACAGTAAAAATGTGGCTCAATCCCCCAACAGCCCCATCCCCCAACAGCGTGTAAACTATGACACCTCATTATAAAAAAGTGTGAAGCATGAAGAACACCAATACTTCTGCTTGAATATAAGGGTCATCTTTATTGCATCTTCTGTAAAACCAGTAATGTGGATGGTTATAGATTTTAGTACTACATTGTAATTTCTATCTATGAGTAAGGGTTTATATCATATGAAACATGTAGGCCCAGACATGTGTTGTTGGTTTTATCTAAGGATCTAATAAAGATTTCCCTTTTATTCAGAATGGCATGCTATAGTTTTTCGTGCTTTTATATAAGAGTTTACATACAGTATAGCTTGACTGGACAATTCTTAATACTGTATGTGGAAGCCAATTAGGTATAAGCTCTGATTTGATAAACATAGACTTGTAATTAGCAACATTAAATAGTTCTCACATTGCCCCTCATTACTACCCTATACAGGGCCAATTCACAGTGAAATGCTCTAAAATGTATGGAAAATGGATGTACATTTCCATACATTTTAGTCGCATGCTGATGACCGTTGATGTACATTTTGACGTCCGTTGACATACATTTTTACATCAGTTGACATACATTTTAGCGTGCATTAAACCGTACTGCATGTTCACTGGATATCCTGTGTATTGCATTGACAGCCGCTTACAACCGTTGCGTTGCGCTCAAATGCATAAATGTTGCATTTTAGTGCAACGCAGGTCAGCACAATGTTGTGGTATGAATAGGACAATAGGAAATTATTGCTTTTCAGATGTCCTTCTTGATCTGTGTTTTACAGTTGCGCTAAAATGCAGATCAACGCACTGGTATGAATTGCCCCTAAAACATTTGGTTGTCTATTAGAGGACTGCATCAACCACAGGAACATCTGTAGTGTTTGGATATTTCTTGTACACTCCAGTAAATTTAGTTAACATAAATCTGGGCATAGATGATTTTTTTTCCTTCATTTAGTCATTCAGCTAGCAGGCTAATCTAACAGTTTTCTGCATCCATACAAGTAAGGTGGATGAAAGAGTCCCCCCCCCCAACTGGGACATTGTATTGTAACAACTGTACCCACTGCTGTCAGAATACACAGATCAGAAGCTGCTGCCTATTGGCTTACCAAAACTCCTGATGAAACATAAATATGGTCTGAGAATTGCATAAGGTGGGCCCACCTTTGCTTTTAAAGTAACCTATTTTTATGTGTCTGAAAATTGTAATGGTGGGGTTTGAATAGGGTTTAAGCAGTATTGGGCTTTTTTCATGATGGTTTTTGTTTGAAACTGTGATGCTCCAGTCTGAGATTTTACTATGATGGAGTCTTGTATTTTTAAATACATTTGTATAAATTTTAAGTTATGCCTGAATTATAAATCATTGAGACACCTGAAAAGCCCCCATTGATATTTGTTATTTCACAAGAAGTATTCTATCGGGATAATTATTCTCATGGCAACTGTCATGGCAATTCTCATGGGGTTGCCCACTGACAGCTGAATGTAAAAAAAATTGCTGGCAATTATAAATTAATATAAAAATGGTGTGGGTCTCCCCCATACATACCAGGCCCTTCGGGAGGGGAATCCCCACACCAAAATACAAAAAATGGTGTGCCCCCCTTAAACTCCATACCATACCCTTATCCGAGCATCCAGCTCTGCAGGTCAGGAAAGGGGGGGGCGAGCTAGCACCCCCCCTTCTGAATCCTTCCTGGCCACATGCCTTTGGGGGTGCTTTCCCCATGTTGATGGGGACAAGGGCTTCTTCCCCACAACTCTGACCAGTGGTTGTGGGGACGTCAGGCGTGGGGCTTACCAAAATCTGAAAGCCCCCTTTAATAAAGGGGCCCTAAGATCCTCCCCTCCCATGACAATGAGTATGAGAATGAGTATGGGGTACATGGTACAGCTACTCATTCACCCTAAAAAAAAGTGTAGTGTAAAAAAAAAGAAGGCAGTTTTTGACAAGTCATTTATTAAAAAAACAAAACTTAGAAAAATGTCCCCCGGTGTAGATCCATCATCAATCACGATGCCCGCTGCCACCACCGACCCAAAAAAAGAAAAAGAAAGGCTCCTCTCTTGATGAAGGCTCCCACCATCTGACAGCTACGCCACCTGACAGTTTTTAAATAACTAAGGGGTGGGGGCTATCAGATGATGTCACTTGGAGGTCGGGTCACCATGCAACGTCACTGAGTGGCCCCTCCCTTAGTTATTTAAGAACTGACAGATGGCAGAGCAGACTCGAAGGGCTTGGTATGGATGGCTTCTTTTGCTTAATTTTTAACTGAATTTTTTTACATTCAGTTGTCAGTGGAAAACCCTGCTGACAGCTAATGACTCATAGGTTGGTAAGGACGCAGTAGTCGCCCACTCCTTAACAACCATGACAGTTACTGACAGTTACCAGTGCATACCGCATGCCTCAACCACTACTTAATTACCGCATGCAGTAAATTATTTATTGCCTTCTGTGAATTGACTTTAAGGTCTTTTTATGAGGTATTTACTGAGCGTTTTTGCTAATTGCAGTAAATACCGCATACTAGTAATAGTATGAAAATTGAGATTTTCAGTATCGCATGCGATATATAGTCACGTGACCGACATAATACATTCGATAACTTTTAGTGAAGTGTTTCCAGTGTTCTGTCCTCACTACACATTTTCCTGTGTGTAACTCGACATGCAACTAAACCCTCCCATTGTGCAATAAGCCAGACTGAATGTAATCTTGAAGCTTTAATAACTAAACAGTGCAGGGCGAAACTAATAGAAAAAGAGATGAGAAATACATACTATCAATGCATAAAACATACAGAAACTCAATTAAATAACTATGCTGAATAAGTCCATGCTCACCACCGATGCTGCCTGTAGAGAATGTACATTTAGTCCACGACATGTGCTGCAGTGGATGACAACTGTTTTTATCTCCCTCGATTCTCAAGATGGAGTCTGAGCTCCCATGATGCACCTGTTTCCTTTTCTGAGAATGAAGAATGATGGGAATTTTATTAAAGATAAAACAGTCTTTGGCTTCTACAAACCAGTAATTTTATTCCAGGCTCCATCTAGTGGCCAAATTTAATATTACAGGGAGGACAACACTGAATTTCTCTGCTAGAGGCAGAATAGTCAGTAACATCTAGTTTCAGAGGGAGGACAACACTGAATTTCTATGCTAGAGGCAGAATAGTCAGTAACATCTAGTTTCAGAGTTTCTTTCACATCACAGTCAGTGTAATGGTTGTGCCATTATAATTAGGAATATATAATTAGGAATACAGTATATATTTCTGATTTCTTTAGCTGGCATCTATGGGGTTGGCTTACTAAGGGCCCAGTCACACCATATGTGTTGCAACACACCGACAGAACAATTATCCTTATGTCCTAGTAGTTCAGTTCACAGTGCATCGTGCACTGAAAACGCAGCATGTTGCAATGTGTATTGCTATTCATTGCCATGCATAAAAATCGTATTTTATGTTGTATGAATCCATAGCACTGCCCCTACAAAATGCACACCAGCAGATGGGCATTATACAGAGCATATTGTGCACTTCTGTGAATGGGCCATAAAGACGTACTGTTTGCTTGCATTTTCCTTGCATTTTTTTTTGTTTGTGCCTGAACAGTATTTGTTGATATTGTTTGTGATTTTTCATGTCTTTATTATTTGCTAGGGTAATTATTGCATATTTTATAACACCTTATACACCTATTACTGTTTTTATTTTCCCTGCTATGGTTACAGCGGTTATTACTTGTTGCTCATAGATGATTCCTGTAGTGGAATCCCTAACAATTATGTTGCCTTGGTTCTATATGTGCTATGAAAGAGTGGCCTTTTTGTTTTTTCAAATGCAATTTAGTCATTGCTGTGAAAACTGTGAGTAGAACCATTCAAATTCTTATGAATTTGATTACAGAATCAAACAGCCTGAGCAGGGTGCCAATAGTCATTTATACAGAGTCATTCAGTAGTAACCTTCAGTAAAGAGGATCTGAGAGGGTATGTCACACAGACGAAGAACACATCTGTTATTACTGAATGCAGCTGTGACCAACTTCACCTTTGTCATCATATGTTCCAATAATGTTGCCTAAAGTTAATAAAAACAAGGTATAGATTGCAGGAAATTTGCCTTCTGTGCAATCTTGCTCCCTTTTACGACATGCTCCAGAATGGATTTTTTTTGTTGTTCAGTGTTGTATTTGATCTAGTTTCTTGAAGTATTGAAATCATATAGACCTGAAGATTCCAGATATTATATTTGGGCAGCTTTTACCATCTAGAAATGGCTGTGGAGCTTTTCAGATGGGTACTGCTGATGCAAATTTTACTCTTAAGATTAACTACATGTATCTTCTGTTTGATTTATTCTTGTTCGTAAAAGGTGCAATTTGTAAAATGGGGTTATGCATTTTGTAGGATAAAAAATGTTCTACTTATTGAAAAATTGGATGCTAGGGATGTACCATCTAGCTGTGGTATGTAATAAGAAAAAAACATTTTTTCAACTTGTATATTTGATGAATAGGTAATCTTCAAAACATATTGATTTGGTACATATTATTAGCCCAAGCCTTAAGTGATATTAAAGGCTCTTTTTAAAAAAAAAACATGTTATAGTTACCTATACTATTTACCAAAATGTGCCGTGCTTCACTTATAAATGCTCAAAATAAATGAGATATGCATACAAATTGCTACTATTTATATCAAAGAGATATGAAAATAAAATAAGTGAATCAACCAATATCAATTTCCCAAAAACATTGTCCATATAATTGTCAAAAACAGTCAAAAAAGGTCCATATATAAACTTCTTCAAACTTGCAAAGTTTACTGTAGAATAAGATATCCTGTGCCTCTTAACTGATTTTTTGTGTGAAACAAACTTTCATTTGTGTGCTCCCCCACCGGTTGTGCTCTCACCTCAAGTATATGACCAAACCATTAAGTAAGGTCATATAACGCTTGTGTCCCTTTAAATGGACCAGAGTATGGATGGGATGGTATCTTGCTGTTTAGAGTCCTCCTCCACTCAATCGATGGGCTCCCCTTCCACGGTGATTGATATAGAGGAATAAATCAAATCATAGTGTATCATCCTTTTAAAACCGTTTTATTAATGAAAGTATTGCACTCGCATATACTCTGTATATAAGTTGCTTTGTGCACAAAATGTGTCCTCCAGATTTTTTTCAGTAGCCCCTCCCCTACACGTTATGCCACCGGTCACTTGGCTTCATCAGGGGGAATGAATGAAGCCACGTGACCGGTGGCGTAATGCGTAGGGGAGGGGTTTTGACGTCATGACGCTTGATTGTTCCATATTGACACCAGCTGACGCTACTGAAAAAAATCTGGAGGACACATTTTGTGCACAAAGCGGTTTATATACAGAGAATATGTGAGTGCAATACTTTTATTAATAAAACGATTTTAAAAGGATGATACACTATGATTTGATTTATTCCTCTATATCAACCACCATGGAACGGGAGCCCATCGAATGAGTGGAGGAGGACCCCAAACAGCAAGATACCATCCCATCCATACTATGGCCCATTTAAAGGGACACAAGCGTTATATAACCTTACTTAAAGGTTTTGTCATATACTTGAGGTGAGAGCAGAACCGGTGAGGGAGCACACAAATGAAAGTTTTTTCACACAAAAAATCAATTAATAGGCACGGGATATCTTATTCTACAGTAAACTTTGCACGTTTGAAGAAGTTTATATATGGACCTTTTTTGACTGATTTTGACAATTATGTGGACAATGTTTTTGGGAAATTTGTATTGGTTGATTCACTTATTTTATTTTCATATCTCTTTGATATAAATAGTAGCAATTTGTATGCATATATCATTTATTTTGAGCATTTACAAGTGAAGTGCGGCACATTTTGGTAAATAGTATTGGTATGGCACACTAGTATGAGTATGTGTTAGGTGCAGGCTATTTACAATCAACACTAAGTAGTAATCATCGCTTACATAGCAGCTCACATGCTTCCACTTTTCAAATGTTATAGCTACCTGCTCTGTGCAATGGTTTTGCACAGAGAACCTCTTCTTCTTGGCTCCCCTACCTGCTTTTCTGGCCCTTCCTTTCTACTAAATATCCCCATAGCAAGCTGCTTGCAATGCGGGCACTCATGCTTGCTCCTCCCAAGCCCCCTCCCTTGCTCCCTCCTCACTGGCTGTGATTGACAGCAGCAGGAACCAATGAAGAGAGAGAGAGAGAGCCAGGAGAGCCGCTGGCCTTGTCCCTGAATCAAGATTTGGCTCAGGTAAGTGTTAAGGAGGGGGGCGCTGCATATAGAAAGTATGAAAGTAAAAACCTTCAGCCTTTACAAACACTTTAACCACCTTCCGCCTGCCCTATAGTACAATGACGGGCGCAAGGTGGTTCTCTCATTCTGATAGGACGTCATATGACGTTCTACCATTCTCACTGTGCATGCACGGCTCAGGGAGCACGCAGCGCAGCAATCGCCGGTGCGCTATGTGTCCCTCGGACACAGCGGATCATGGAAAGAGACGAAGATGTTGGCTCAGTCATGTGATCAGCTGTGTCCAATCACAGCTGATCACATGTAAACACGGAAATGCCGGTTATCACGCTGACAGCTCGAGAGGAGAGCCGGTAATCGGCTTTCCGCGGAGGAACATGTACACTAATCATCAGGCCACTAATGATCAGTGTGCCCTGATGATCAGTGTAGCCCCAGTAGTTCCACCTGTCAGTGCTCATCAGTGCCACGTGCCAGTGCCCATCAGTGCCATGTGCCAGTGCCCATCAGTGCCACATCAATGCCACATATCAGTGCATACCAGTGCACATCAATGCCACATATTAGTGCCCATCTGAGCTGCTTTTCAATGTCACCCATCAGTGCCAGTCAGTGCCACCTATCAATGCCAATCAGTGCCACCTATCAGTACTGCAAATTAGTGCCACCTATCAGTGCCAGTCAGTGCCGCATATCAGTGCACATCAGTGCCAGTCAGTGCTGCCTATCAGTGCCAGTCAGTGCCGCCTATCAGTGTCAGTCAGTGCCGCCTAACAGTGCCAGTCAGTGCTGCCTATTGGTGCCGCCTATCAGTGCCATATATCAGTGTCATGTGTCAGTGCTGCCTTTCAGTACCCATCAGTGCAACCTACCAGTGCCTCCTCATCAGTGCCCATCAGTGCCACCTATCAGTGCCCATCACTGCAGCTTCATTAGCCACATCAGTGAAGGAGAAAAATCACTTATTTACAAAATTGTATAACAAAAACTAAGAAAAAACATTTTTTTTTCCAAACTTTCAGTGGTTTTTGTTTTTTTTTAAGAAAAAATAAAAAACCCAGAGGTGATTAAATACCACCAAAAGAAAACTCTATCTGTCCCAAAAAAATGATAAAAATTTCATATGGGTACAGTGTTGCATGACCGCGCAATTGTCATTCAAAGTGTGACAGCGCTGAAAGCTGGAAATTGGCCTGGGCAGGGGGTATAAGTGCCCGGTAGGCTAGTGGTTAACTGAATAAGTACTTATTGTATTTGAGATTGTTTGCGGGGATATTCTGGTGAAGTATATACAGTAAGTGAAATACATTAAAAGTGGGAATAAGGTTTAAACTGGAGTCCTTCTTGTTGTACTTGAGACAGAAAATTGCATCATAATTATGTATTTTCACTAGAAAGAACATTACATTTTAGAAAAGGTAAACATACCACATACTTCCACTTATTAGCAGAACCATTAATCAAAAAATGATATATGACAATAGTTGTATAAATTACATGGTAACAGTTAAGAAGGTTAGTAATTTCAATATGAAGCTAAAAGCCCCAATAAATGGCTCAAATTTTGTTGATTTCTGCTGAGTTGGCTAACATTAGAGTTGTGATTGGCCCTGCAAGCACCACTGGGCTCAACAAAATAAAAAAAAAAATGAACAAGGTGAAAAATGATTAGCTGAACAGTGACTGCAGCCTATCAGCACCACTGTATTCCGGCTGTGGTTGCCTAAATAAGATAACTGCCGATGGGGATTACTCTGTCCACACTATTAGCATGGATAGACAACTTGATTGATTTTCGTTTGTTCAGCCCGAGGGCTTCATGAGAGAGAACCAAACCTTGCATGGCCAGATTAAGATTAAGAACATGATAACATAACCTCAAACTAACAGAAGGAAATTTCAAAATTAACCTTAGAAAGTATTATTTTACCAAAAGCATAGTTGATACTTGGAAGAGACTTCCAGCGTGGGTAGATAGTTAGTCAATGGCAAGTGAATTTAAACATGCTTGGGACAAACATACTGTATATCAACATTCAGACAAAATAAAAACACAAATTAGAAAAAAGTGGACAGACTCACTCTCCACCCTTGTTCATTCATAAAATGTCTTGTATTCTTTTCAACAAGTACAAGTCATTCCGTGACTGGACAAGGAAAGATCAAGATGTTCATCTGCCCCTCCACTCATCCATTCACAGACTGCCTTTGTATCTCTCTGGTTTCCTCTGAAGTACAGCACAGCAGAATAT